>NW_025316797.1:0-143912 GCF_019393635.1 Dromiciops gliroides | reverse complement strand
TAAGAGAAAGACCCTCATTTATGTTGCTTAAGGCAAAGTCCCATTATCTAGGTTTGGCATCCAGGCTCAATCCTTCACTGACCTAGACAAAAGAGTCTGGGCCCCATTTCTTCTATTCCCTTGGGTTTGTCCCAGACAAGATTTGAACTTTCTGGAGTGGGGGGTGGGGTGGGTGGGTAGAAAAGCACTGAGGAACTGACCTCTAGGTTCCCCAAAGGAATCCTTTTTTTTTTTTTTTTTAGTGAGGCAATTGGGGTTAAGTGGACTTGCCCAGGGTCACACAGCTAGCAAGTGTTAAGTGTCTGAGGCCGGATTTGAACTCCAGGGCCGGTGCTTTATCCACTGCACCACCTAGCTGCCCCGGAATCCATTATTAATAATTGTTTTCTAACACTACCCTTCATGGAAGGCTTTGGGTTTATCTCTGCAGACTGTGTCTGCTATCTGAATATCAACCTAATTGTATGGATAAGTTCATCAGTAATCAGCTATTAGACAGTGAATACTTTAGTCATGACAACCCATGAAACAATAAAAATAAAACAGCACTCAGTCCCCTGTAGTCACTTCTTGTTCTTCAGTGAATAGTAGGGATAACAGAAATGAATAAAATAGAACAAACCACATTTCATAAGACAATGATAACTTTCTAAAGGTATATGAATGGGTCAAATGCTGTTAGGTGATGGGAATAAAAAAAAGAATGAAAATCTCTACCCTTGAGATATTTACACTTTAATGATTATTCTATCAACATGTGGTTTGTTCTATTTTCATTCATTTGGTCACACCTTTATTGTATCAAGAATCATTAAGACATTATGTTCAGTGACCAAAATAATGATATATTTTTGAAAGAAGTGAAAAACATCAGTACTGCTCTTAGTCAAAATAGTGAAATTAGAACAGAAAGAGTCTTTCATTTCAGTTTAAAAAAGTATTAAAGCACCTATTGTGAAAGGCACTAAACTAGCCCTTTGGAAACATAGTGAGGAAATTAGTAGGAATAACAATAGAGTTTACAGTCTAATACATGGAACTCCAGTAACTGTTTTTAGTGAATTGTCTTATAAGAAACTGCCCATCAGGCCGTGATGTCCTAGTTTATTTGTTAATTTTTGTTTACATATTTTTTAAAAAAGCTTTTTGGCAAAATAAATTTTAGGTTAAAATATTTTTGTCCCAAAATCATGTCATTTTAAAAATATGTCAGAGTTGCTTTGTAATTTTTTTAAAACTATTTTTTTCCAAAAAGGTACATATTTCTATTTAATCTTGAACAAATATTTCTTGCTGGTGACAGAAGGCAGAATGGTAACTGACAATGCTTTAACGTTAGTGGTGTAATTTATATTTGTTCCATGGGAAAATATGGTTTAATCCCAAATTTATGTTTTAATAATAAAATCCATTAAACTGCACACATTGGTATACTAAGGCACTTAGAGTTTCAGATCAGAGAGCACTTTACTTCCTCTTTAAATATGCATGAAATGTTGTTAGGTAATTTCTATTTCACTCTGTCAAAATAGCATCAAGTAGGATATGTATATGACCTCTTCTTCCACTGTTGGAAGTGTAGCTTTATTTTTTATGTTATAAAATTAACTACTATATCTGTGTCTTTGATACTACTAGCTAGACTTTCACTAATAAAGGTTCATGTGTTTTTCATATATTTCATTATGAAGTATGTAGATTAATTTTTTATAAAAAGCAATCTGGGGATCGGAGCCAAGATGGCGGAGAGGAAGCAGCAAGCTGCCTGAGCTCTCCTTCTGTTCCCTCAAAAGAACATTAATCAAGCCTCTGGATGGATTCTGAAACTACAGAACCTGCAAAGAGACAGAGAGACACAGTCTTCCAACCAGAGATAATTTAGAAGACTTCAGGAAAAGGTCGGTCGACTTGGGCAAAAGGGAGGCCCAGTGCAGGGCAGTAGCCCAGCGCCGAGGGGGTCAGGGCAAGTCAGCAGGAGCTGCAGGCCACAGCCGAAAAACTGAGGCCCCTGGAACCTGGCTCAAAAATCTGGTGGCCAAGAAGGACAGTGGAAAAAACCTATCTGCACCAGCCGCGAGGGCAGGTTGCCAGCTGTAGGGCCACGAATGGGACAGATGGGATCTGGTGCCTGGCTGAGCGTGCTCAGACAGGAAGTGCAGGGGGGTGAACTGCACACACTATAAAGGCCTCAGAGTAAAAAGCCAGTCACTCAGCACCTATACCCCTGCACAAGAAGCCCAAGACAGGGACCCTGGTACCCCCAGAGCAGACCTCAACTTAAAAAATAATAAATAAGCTGCAATAATGAGTAAGAAGCAAAAAGAGCCCTCTCCATTGAGAGCTTCTGTATCAATAGGGAAGAAGCCAATGCAAACTCAGATGAGGACAATGCCCTCAAATTGCCTACATGTGAAGCCTCATGAGGAAAAGCAAATTGTCTCAAGAACAAAAAGCCTTCCTGGAAGAGCTCAAAAAGGATTTTAAAAATCAATTGAGAGAGGTGGAAGAAAAAATGGAGAGAGAAAAGAAAGCAAAACAAGAAAACTATGAAAAAGAATCAGCAGCTTGGAAAAGGAAGCACAAAGATTGACTGGCCAAATGGGAAAAAAAGTGCATAATTTCACTGAAGGAAACAATGCCTTAAAAATTCATTTGGCCAAATGGAAAAAAAGGTGCATAATCTCATTGAAGAAAACACTGCCTTAAAAATTCACTTGGCCAAATGGAAAACAAGGTGCATAATCTCACTGAAGAAAACAATGCCTTAAAATTAAAACGGGACCGTTGGAACATATGGAATCATGAGACACCAGGAAATCAGTCAAGCAGAATCAAAAGAATGAAAAAATAGAAGAAAATGTGAATACCTCATTGGAAGACAACCGATCTGGAAAACAGATCAGGAGAGACAATTTGAGAATCATTGGACTGCTTGAAAGCCCATGACCAGAAACAGAATCTAGACACCATATTTCAGGAAATTATTAAGGAGAACTGCCCTGATATCATAGAATCAGAGGATAAAATCATCATTGAAAGAATCTACCAATCATCTCCTGAAAGAGACCCCAAAAGGAAAACTCCAAGGAATATTGTAGCCAAATTCCAGAATTATCAGGTGAAGGAGAAAATACTCAAGCAGCCAGAAAGAAGCAATTTAAATATCATGGAGCACAGTCAGGATTGCTCAGGACCTGGCAGCTTCAACATTAAAGAACCACAAGGCTTGGAATATGATATTCCGGAAGGCAAAGGAGCTTGGATTGCAGCCAAGAATCTATTACCCAGCAAAAATGTGCATTCTCTTTCAGGGGGAAAAGATGGACATTTAATGACATTGGAGACTTTCAATCTTTCCTGATGAAAAGACCAGAACTGAATAGAAAATTCGATCTTAATATACAAGACTCAAGAGAAGTTTAAAAGGTAAACAGAGGGGGAAAAAAAGGTTACTCAAATAGGTTAAACGGTTTATATCTCTACACGGGAAGATAATACTCATAACTCTTAAGAACTGTAAATGTATTTGGGCAGAGAGGAGGACTTTACACAGAGGGTATAAATATAAATTGTCTATGATGTGATGATACAAAAAAAGAATTAAGGGGTTAAAAAGGGAAGTCTATGGGAAGGAGAGGAAAAGGGAGGTGGGATGGGATGAATTCTATCATATGAAGAGGTGAAAAAACCTATTACAATAGAAGGAAAGAAAGTAGGGGTGAACATTGTTTCAATCCTACTCTCATTAGATTTGATTCAAAGAGGGAATAACATATATGTTCATTGGGATAAAGAAACTTAGCTCATTCTTTAGGGAAGCAGAAGGGGAAGGGAAAGGGGGGGACTGATAGAAGGGAGGACAAAGCAAGGGAGAAAAGGGTAAAGAAAAGAGAGGGGGTGATAAAAAGGAGGGCAGATTGGGGGAGGCAGGGGAAAGAAGTAAAACATCGGTGAGGGGAATAGGGTGAAAGAAGTGGGGAAAGTACAAAGGGGGTAAATAGAATGGAGGGGAATAGACAGTCAGTAATAATAACTGTGAATGTGAATGGATGAACTCTGCTATAAAACAGAAGTGAATTGCGGAGTGGATTAAAAACAGAATCCTACAATATGCTGTTTACACATTTGAAGCAGAGAGATACACACAGAGTAAAGGTAAAAGGCTGGAGCAGAATATATTATGCTTTAGCTAAAGTAAAAAAACCAGGGGTAGCAATCCTTATCTCAGGCAAAGTGCAGGCAAAAATAGATCTCATTAAAGAGATAAGTAAGGAAACTACATCTTGCTAAAAGGTACTATAGATAATGAAGTAATATCAATATTAAATATGTATGCGCCAAGTGGTATAGTATCCAAGGTCTTAGGGGAGAAGTTAAATGAGTACAAGAGGAATTAGACAGTAATACTATACTAGTGGGGGATCTGAATCTCCCCCTCTCAGAATTAGATAAATCTAGCTGAAAAAAAATAAGAAAGAAGTGAAAGAGGTGAATAGATTACAAGAAAAGTTAGACATGATAGATGTCTGGAAAAAACTGAAGGAGGATAGAAAGGAATATACCTTTTTCTCAGCAGTACATGGCACATTTCAAAAATTGACCATGTATTAGGGAACCAAAGCATCATAATCAAATGTAGAAAGGCAGAAATAGTAAATGCATCCTTCTCAGATCATGATGCAATAAAAATTACATGTAAGAAAGAGCCAGGGAAAAGTAGAATGAAAATCAATTGGAAACTAAATAATTTCATTCTAAAGAATGAATGGGCCAAACAAGAAATCATAGAAACAATCAATAACTTTATCCAAGAGAATGACAATAATGAGACAAGATACAAAATCTATGGGATGCAGCCAAAGCAGTGCTTAGGGGAAAATTTATAGCTCTAAATGCTTACATGAATAAAAAAGAGAAAGAGGAGATTAATGAATTGGGTGTGCAACTTAAAAAGCTAGAAAAAGAACAAATTAGAAATCCCCAATTAGATACTAAACTAGAGATCCTGAAAATCAAAGGAGAAATTAATAAGATTGAAGGCAAAAAAAAAACAACTATAGAATTAATCAATAAAACTAAGACCTGGTTTTATGAAAAAAAAACAATAAAAGAGATAAAATATTGGTTAATTTGATTAAAAGAAAGAAAGAAGAAAACCAAATTACCAGTATCAAAAATAAAAAGGGTGATGTTACCACCAATGAAGTGGAAATTAAATCAATAATTAGGAATTATTTTGCCCAACTGTATGCCAATAAATTTGACAATCTAAATGAAATGGATGAATATTTACAAAATACAAATGGTCCAGGTTAACTGAAGAGGAAATAAAATCCCTTAAATAAACCCATAGTAGAAAAAGAAATTGAACAAGCCATTAATGAACTCCCTAAGAAAAAATCCCCAGGGCCAGATGGGTTTACAGGTGAATTTTGCCAAACATTTGAAGAACAATTAATTCCATTATTATACAAATTATTTGGAAAAATAGGTGAAGAAGGAGTTCTACCAAATTCATTTTATGACACAAATATGGTGGTGATACCAAAACCAGGCAAAGCAAAAACAGAGAAAGAAAATTATAGACCAATTTCCCTAATGAATATTGATGCTAAAATCTAAAATAAGATATTAGCAAGGAGATTTAATACACTATGACCAGGTGGGATTATACCAGGAATGCAGGGCTGGTTCAACACTAGGAAAACTATTAACATGATCAACCACATCAAAAGAAAACCAACCAAAATCATATGATTATCGCAATAGATGCAGAGAAAGCTTTTGAAAAAATACAACACCCATTCCTAATAAAAACACTAGAGAGTTTAGGAATAGGTGGAACTTTCCTTAAAATAATAAACAGTACTTACCTAAAGCCATCAGCAAGTATTATATGCAATGGAGATATATTACAGGAAATTATGTCTCCTTTATTAACTGCCAACTTCTCAAGGAAGTAAAAGTCTATATTTTTAATACTCTTACTTTGCCTTATTTCTCTACTGAAATAAGATGTGAAATGCTCTGAAGAACCATATCACTATCTTGCATAATAAGTTCCTTGAATTCCTAGAATATCTAAATCTACTCAAATCAGCTTGTATTTATTTATAATAATTTCTACATTATTCTATAATCTTTATGTTTCATTTAAATTATAGAACAATATAGAAATGATAGAATATAGGCATTATAGAATGTTTTGTTGATTGACACTTTGTAAATGCATGCATCATTTTTTTCCTATAGTAGATGTGATTAAAAGGGGATTTGACAGATACTCAAAGGCCCACCTGGAGAGTAAACTGATTCAATTAAGTGAGAGTGATTGACTGCTGATTAGCCTACTTCAACTTATCTAGATTGCAAGCTCATCTGGCTAGCCCTTAAGAAGGTATTGTTCTCAGAAGCTAAAAACTTTGAATTTAATTTGAGACCTCCTTCAAGTCCAGTGAACCAATGGATTTGAATGATGCTAGCCAATCAGCTTGAAGAGCCTCCCATTTTTGGAAGGAGGACATGAAGTAGGAAGCAGACACTGGCAGAGGGCTTCTCTTCTTTGGTTTGAGACATCAGTTTGGTGGCAGGACTTCACGTAGGAAGTTATGAAGGCTAGGATTTCCATGCCATAAGAACTCTGTTCTCAATCTTTCTCTCTCTTTACCATCTTATATATTTTAATAAACCTTAAAAGCCTAAACTCTTAGTGAATTTATCAGTGATTTTAGCCAGTTTCCCTCAAAACTGGGGGGGGGCAAATTAGAATCCACATTTAGATTTTAAACAACACATAGACAATATTTAAATTATTATCCACAGTAACATATGCTTATCAACATTTACCACTAAATGGGGCTATGGTGAGATCAGAGGATCATAGATCATAGATCTAGAGCTGAAAGGGACATAGTGGGTATTTAATTCAGACTCTTAGTTTTAGTAATTAGGACACTGAGGCCCTAAAGAGAATAATTGACTTTCTTAATATCATACAAATTTTAGATGTCAGGATTTGTTTTCAAGTCCTCTGACTTCCAAGTCAGTTCTCTTTCCACTTTGCATAGATAGTGTGGAATCATAGGTCCTTACAGGTCAGGAACAGATCATGTGAACCCAGGATCCTGAGATGTCTTACAGGCAACACCATACTAGGATTCTATGTAGAAAGTTGAAAGTCAAGGATGAGGAAGTCAGAGCAAGTTCAACCTAATATTTCTAGTCATCTTCATGTTGTTTTGATTTCTAAACAGCTGGTAAAATGGAAAGTTACTGAATCAGTGAAAATACCCAAGAAATGTGACAATAGTACCAAAGTCAATTCAGCAATATGCAATTTTGACAGTGTTTCCCTTTTTCTTTTTAGCATTTATAGTCAAAGGAATAAGAACTGGAAGTAATTGTAAAGAACATCTTTATTAGTCTCCTCATTTTGTAGATGGAAAATCAAATCAAAGAGGTGATATATTTATCAAATCATGCCTTTAGTAAGTGGTGGAGCAGAGCTTTGAATGCAGGTTTTCTTACTTCAAATCAGTTTTTTCCTCTTAGTATATAATCTATAATTAAAGCCAGGTATGGTGGCACTTACACAGGTAAATTTGTGAGAGACTCAGTATATAGTATTATCTATCTTGAGAGGATGGGGCAATTCAAAGCCTTTTAGGTAGAGCAAAGACCTAGTGAGATTATTTGGTTGTTTTGGTAATTCCTAATGGGAGTAATCAGGAAGAAATTGTGTTAAAAGGAATAGAGTTATGGCCAGCTTCCTGGGAATTACTGACAGGGAAAAGAGAAAATAAAATTTTAAGGAACAGGCCAGATAGCAGACAAGATGCTCAAAGAGACTGTTCCTCAGAAGTTGATAATAATATATAACAATGATCTTCTGAAGGGTAAAAGAAGGTGGTATTCATGTTTTGCCTCTTAGGCATGTTACCACCCCTTCTCTCTCTTTCTCATTTTTTTTGTCTCCCCTTTCCATAGTCTCTCCTTTCTACCAGTTTCCCCAAGTGCATTTTCTCTCTCCTTACTTCCTTGAGAGACCCATTACTATCATTGTCATGTCTTTTTTGTTTGACTCCACCTCTATTCTGCTCTGCAAGCTTGTCAGGTGCACATTTACTGTCCTTTTGAACAGAGCAAGGTTATGAAGAGACCCGTAGGCATTCTACTAGAGTCAAAACCTCCCTCCATGTTAACTTGCAACATGTTCAATGTGAAATGTATATGGTGGTAACTTATTTGGGACCAGGTATGTCAAATGAATTTCCCTGATATCACTAGGGGAATCACTCTGAAGGACAAACTCAGTGAGGACAAAGAATTGTTTTTTCGTTCAGGAAGCTAACAGGGGGCAGCTAAGTGGTGCAGTGGATAGAGCACTGGCCCTGGAGTCCGGAGGACCTGAGTTCAAATCCTGCCTCAGACACTTAACACTTACTAGCTGTGTGACCCTGGGCAAGTCACTTAATCCCAACTGCCTCACCCCCCCCCCAAAAAAAAAAAGAAAAAAAGAAGCTAACAGAAGCGCAATGTAGTGGCTGTGAAGGAGGCGATAAAACAGTTCTAGTATGAAGGATCTATTCCTAAATGGACAGGAAGCCAGGGTAGAAAAAACAGTGTGTTCCTGTTTAAAGGTGTGAATGCTTCAATCAAGGATTCTAATATCTGAAATAGGCTTATATATTTCAAACTGGAATGAATGTTAGAAGCCATTTATATATCCATACATACATGTATACATATGTGCAGATATACATACAGGCACACATAGACACATATGTGTATATGTACACGTGTATACATATATGTGTGTTTATGTGTGGAGAGAGACAGACAGACAGACAGATAGATAGCTCAATCCTGAACCCCACAGGCTTAGGAATAGTAATGTTTTTCAAACCTCCAGACCTGCTTTTAGCCTAGCTCCCACAACCAACCTTGAGGAGAGAAATCAATCTGGAAAAGGAGCATCATCACTAACAATAATTGCTGACCAACTGCTGAGGAGCTCTGCTGCCATTAAGACTGCTGGTCCAGCTTCCACCTCAACCTCACAGCCATGTTGTTTAGGAATCAATTACTGTGAAGAAAGGGCCAGTCAACTTCAGGAACTGCCCACAAGCTGCCCTCCTAGGCTAAGTAACTCAGCCTAGCTGAAGCAGCAGGGCATTCTAATGGAGATACAGGAGGCACCATGTGCCAGACAAGTCCAACCACCACCACCTTGAATATCATCTTCCCTTAGGCTCTGATAAAGACATCTCAGGATCCTGGGTTCACAAGCTTCAGGAATAAAGATGCTTCTATGCCTGTGGTTTCTTGATTTCAGACTTCATCCAGGGAAACTTCTGTTGGACTTCATCCTGGTAGCTAGCTATTCTGCAGGTGTTACAGTCACAGCTGTAACTCAGGGGAGAAAATAAAAGTTCAAATAGTTTGCAGCAGAACATGATTATTTTTAATCAATGGAAATTACTTTATAGAAGAGTCATTATAACTTCCATCTAAGGACCATGCAGTCATTCCATCTATTGGACTTGAAGCTAAAACTTTCCATATGTGTTCTTTCCCCCACTAGAATGTGAGCAGCAGAAGGGAATAGGATGGAGGGAAATCATTATGATGATTGACTATAATGGCAAAATATATGGTACCTAATTTGTTGGGCTATTGTGAAGAAAATTCTTTGTCAAGTTTAAGGTACTATATAAAAGTTATGATGAACAGGATGCTATCAGAAAAGCATGGAAAGACCTACATGAACTGAAGCAGAGTTAAATGTACTATCTACAAAATAACAGCAGTAGTGTAAGATGATGTGCTGGGAAGCACGTGTTATTTTCAGCAAGGAAATGATCCAATATAACCTGAAGGATTATGAATAATTGCAATCCATCTACAGAGAAAGAACTGATGGCATCTGAAAACAGATTGAAACATATTTTTGTCTTTCAGAATTCCTTAATGTCAAGTTTTGTTTTTTGACTGTTTTCTCTCACAACCTAGCTAATGTGGGATGTTTTCCATGACAACTCATGTATAGCTTATATTGAATTGCTTGAGTTCATGGGGGTGGGGGTTTGGAGGGGACAGAGGAAAAGAAGTTGGAACACAGTTTTTTAAAATTGATGTCAAAATTTGTTTTCACATATATTTTAGAAAATAAAATTCTAAAGAAAGAAAAAAATGTGAGCTTCCTGAGAACAGGGACTTTATTTCTTTTCTATTTGTGTCTCCAAGGCTTAGCACAGTGATTTTCACATAGTGGGTGCTTAATAAATTATGCATTCATTCATTCATCAAAGTGTAACAAAATGCTGGTTTCAGGCGACAAAGCTATTTTCATTTTATGGGTATGTCATAGTAAGATTACATGATTTAACTCTATACAGACCTGTCTATGTGAGTAGAATTATTTTGATTGAGAAAATTTTATGATTTTTGGATGCTACTGTAAAATTTTCATAATTTCTCCAAATCATTGTTCCCTACCCATTTTATGTGCATTTAATTATTTTGAAAGAAATTGAGAACTAAGAAATAAAAAAAATTTAGAAGTCTTAAGTACTATTATTATTTCACCCCAAATAATGCATTCTTGAAGTAAAGGAATCTTCATTTTTCAGAAATTATCATTATAGAAATTATCAATCAATAGAATTTACCTTCTTTTATGGTTTTTAGACATCCATATTTGTTAAACAATTTTCAAAACAACATACACATTTTATTTGCATTCTGGTGAAAAAATCCTTAGTTTTATAAAAAGTCACAATATTGTTAACCATCAGCAGGGGGCAGCTATGTAGCGCTCTGCATTCAGGAGGACCTGAGTTCAAATTCAGCCTCAGGCACTTGACACTAGCTGTTTGACCTTGGGCAAGTCACTTAGCCCTCATTGCCCTGCCAAAGAAAAGAAAAGAAAAGAAAAGAAAAGGGGAAAAGAAAAGAAACCCATCAGCTTTGGGACTTGACCCATTTGTCTGTGGGAATTAAATATTTGATGTAGCTTTGTGTTCACTTACTCTGAACGACACTCTTCATTTAGATACAATATCAAAACTCATAGGAAAGCAATATTTAATATTATCTACTGAAATCAAATCTGACCTTCCCCTTCTCCATTTTTTCTCTAGAGACTTCATAGTCCCTATCATTATTCTGTCAGTAGCCCCCAGGGCCACTCAATGTTAAAATAAAGTGAAATCAGGGTTCCAGTAGAAAGCAGTCTATTATTATAGAAGAAAGTACTCTAGCCTAGATCTATTTATTACATTTCTAGCCATGTAATTCTTACTTAAATAAGTATTCCTGCTTATCATATGGATCAGAAAAGGAAATCACTTATGTGAACAGCAGAATTGATTCTGAGAAATCCACCTTTTTAGATATCTTTAAAATGTAAGATGATTATGTTTAAAAGTTATCTAGCATATGAGAGGGCTATAGGACTTAGGAAAATAACCCTAGGGGCAATAGAAAATGGCCTAAATAAAATTAAGTTTGTGCCTATTTTAAAATTAAATTTTGGGGCAGCTAGGTGGTGCAGTGGACAGAGTACTGGCCCTGGATTCAGGAGGACTGGAGTTCAAATCCGACCTCATTCACTTGACACTTACTAGCTGTGTGGCCCTGGGGAAGTCACTTAACCCCAATTGCTTCACAGAAAGAAAGAAAGAAAGAAAGAAAGAAAGAAAGGAAAGAAAGAAAGAAAGAAAGAAAGAAAGAAAGAAAGAAGAAGAAAGAAAGAAAGAAAGAAAGAAAGAAAGAAAGAAAGAAAGAAAGAAAGAAAGAAAGAAAGGAAGGAAAGAAAGAAAGAAAAGAAAGAAAGAAAGGAAGGAAGGAAGGAAGGAAGGAAGGAAGGAAGGAAGGAAGGAAGGAAGGAAGGAAGGAAGGAAGGAAGGAAGAAAGAAAGAAAAAGTTTTAAAAAAGAAAAAAAATTAAATTTTGAACAGACTTGATTTTTAAAACCATTTTGTAATATCTATATGGACCTATATAAAAGATTTATTATAAAAGAGATAGACTTTAAGTATCATAGAGTTCAAATTCTGTCTTTTTAGCTTCCCTTTGCAGATTCAGAGATTTAATCGTTTCTTGAAGATATTTTGGCTCAGTTAACAGATACTCAAGTGATGATGTTAGTATCAAACTGTATGTTTCCCTTAATCCTATTGTTTTCTGTTGATTGCATCATATCTAGACATTGTTTTTAGACTATGCTTTCATGAGGAACACATAATATATAACTAATTTGATTTAGAAAAAATATGGATAAACACCTTATCTCTCTCAGTTTAAATAAAGCAACAATTATTTTAAAAATTAAAATTCAGAAATATTTGTTAAAATATGAATAAAATTAATTTGTAGAGATATTATTTAATCAATAATTTTACAATATTTGATAATCTTCAGGATAGCTATTAAAATCCATTTTTGTGGGGAAAGGGAATCTAAGATTAAAATAATGAATGAGTGAAGAATTGAATGAAGAAATATATTTATTTAGTACTATGTGCCAGGCACAGTGTTAAACACTACAAATAGAAAGAGGAACAACAGAACAATTCTGCCCTCTTTAATTATATTAGGGAAAGAAACTATATGTAGAGGAATATTGGCCAAGAAGGAGATATATTGGACAGAGGAATAAAAGGAGACGACAATTGGAGTCCTGAAACAAATGATTTGACAAGTCTTTTGCAAGAATAATAGTGTTGATCTGATTTTTGTTCTTAGACCTAAAGTTGGAAAAGGGGAGGAATGTGGGATGGGAGGTAAGAGAAGGAACTATTGATGGAGGTGGTAAGGAGCAGCATGTTGGGTCGAAGACCTCCTAAAATAAGATGAATGCTTATTGATTAGAGCCCAAGCCCCAGGTAATGGGGTAGAAGCTTGAATCTATGTCATAGCAATAGATTGATGAGACCAGACAAAATAAGGAATAAGATAAAGCAAGATAGGAAAAGGATAGTGATTAGACTTTTGATTTCATTAGTAGAGGGATATGGTGATTTCCCTGTGATGAATTTTCTCTACTAATTCAGGACAGAAGCTTTTCTGCAATACATAGTCTTAGAAATTTTCTAGAGTACTGAGATTTTAAAGCAACTTAAACTGTCCCATATAGAGTTCTGTTTGCGCCGCAGCCAAAAGAACTTGCCATGATGCTTGTGGAGGACTCTCGGACACCCAACTGGCCACGGCGGAAATGCAGCAGATCGAGGACCAGGTAAAGGCAGAACTTGAATAGAAAGAAAATAGGAAGTTTCCAATCTTTAAGACTATGGAATTAAAAATCAATTGGTTGGGGCAGCTAGATGGCGCAGTGGATAGAGCACCGGCCCTGGATTCAGAAGTACCTGAGTTCAAATCCGGCCTCAGACACTTAACACTTACTAGCTGTGTGACCCTGGGCAAGTCACTTAACCCCAATTGCCCCGTAAAAAAAAAATCAATTGGTTGCTGGAACAAACTACTTTATTGAGTCACTTTGCTATTAAGAGATTTGAAGGAGGGGGCGGCTAGGTGGTGCAGTGGATAAAGCACCGGCCCTGGATTCCGGAGTACCTGAGTTCAAATCTGTGTGCCTCAGACACTTGACACTTACTAGCTGTGTGACCATGGCAAGTCACTTAATCCCCATTGCCCCGCAACAAACAAACAACAAACAAAAAGTCAATAAAAAAGAGATTTGAAGGAAAGCACTAAAAATAAGGTTTCATTTTAAAATTTTCTTTGATTTTCTTCAATTTTTTTTCACTTAAAAATGGAACGCAAATTTGTACCAAAATATGTATTGGCTTATGGCAAGAACTATGTGTTGAAAATTCACACATTTAAGGAAAATTCAGATATATTTATAATTTGTCACAGGAAAGCATAAGTTGCATAGTTAAAGAATCTAAAACTTGAACTAAAGGGGCACAAATGTTAGTGAAAAGGATAACAGCATCTTCTCCCTGTAGATATCTTTTTTCCCCCACTGTTTTGCTTTCTAACAAAAGTTTTGGCAAAGCAAAATGCCACTTTGTGTCCTACATTATACTCTAGTTTCCTGTTCATGGGAAAATAAGACAAGGCTACAGATTAAAGATTTGAAGTCTAGGAAAATTTAGACATGTGTATGTATGTATTTCCTAGAGCAGCATATATTTCACCTTTATTATTATTGCAGAAAAATAGTCATCTATTTAGGTATTTAGGGTGTAACTTGCAGTGTTCAGACTTTGAACTGAGCTTTGCAATTGATATGACATTACATCAATAGTGACATGATTTGTTTACAAGGAAGTGGTGTAAATAGCAAATGTTCTTGCTTAAAATAGCTTTCTTACTGAATTTCAATAGCAAAAGGAGAAGAAACATAGTAGAGGATAATATTTAAGATAGGGAGTAAAATCAAAAGCAAAGGAAGACAGCAGCTTAGAGAGATATTTCAGTGGTGTCTGCATGTTTGGTTGAATAATTTCTTCTTCTGGGGAGGGCAAAGGTAATCAAGGGCAGAGACATGTTGTCCTAAATCTCTGTACCTAAATCTCTGAGAAAGACATTGTATTTCATAGTAGAAAAGAGGGTGAGGATGATTTCCACATTTTAAAACTGTTCTAGGGAGGGATATTCTCTAACTAGTGTAAGGGGCTAAAATTCTAGCTAGTCTGTCTAAAATATCTGATGAGTGGTCACCAATAAATTATAAGCTTTAGCAAGAGTTAGACTTTTAAATATTTATTAAGGAGAATAAGAATTTGGTGAAGAGAGAGAGAAAAGCCTAGATTCATCTATCAAAGGGAGAGCGCATTTCTAGCTCCACTCTCCACCAGCGCCCTGACAAAAGAGAGCGAGAGTACCAGCCTCGCCCTCTCTTCCTCCCACAGGCAAACATCACTTCCTGATGCCAAAGAGCCGAATGCCTTGCCCTCAGTCACCTTCTCCTCATGGCAGAGCTTTGCTACAGTAAATCTCCAGCAGGTGGTGTCATTCCAACATTACACTAGATAATAAGATCTTTAAAACCGGGTATTTTTATGTTCCTTGCTGTGTTGTTTCAAATATTGTGGGGCTAGCCTGTTTCTGTCTAAATTATTGGGGAACTAGGCTGGTGTTTGTAAAATATTGCTACTTATAAATTAATGACCATTGCACCAGTTTGGGGCATTAACCATTTATTAAATCACATTAAATGTAGTAAAGAAGTGACTATGTGGCATTTAACCCAAGTTGAAACCCCGCCCTCGGTGTCATATTGTCTCTACATTACCTATTCTGTACTAAGAGGAGAGCACTCACCAAAGACAGCCTTCCAAGCCTAGTGAATGAGCCAGAATGGTGTTCAGCTAATGATCTCAGTCTCTTTTCCTCTTCTGATAGAGGTGGCTCTTACACACTGATCAAAGCTAATTGGCTACCATCATTGGTTGACATGACCTGAATGTGGTCCATATTAAAATGAGCTATGCTGTGCGTGATGACATCAGGGTCTAGTGACAGACCCCCTGAGGTGAAAGATATATTCAAATAAGTGTGGTTTTACTCTTCTTACTTCACTGAGGTAGTCACAAAAAGCCTTATCTCTAAGGTACCTTTGGCCTGGCTCTGAAAGAGACCAATCAGAGCTCCTGAACTAAACCTTTGAATGGCGGGCCCCCCCCCAAAAAACATTAGTAATTATTTTCTGACATTGCCTTTCGTGTATTTCACAAAACTGATGGGTGTATGTATATGTATGTACATGTGTATATATGTACTTATTGTGAGATTTAAAATTGGATATAAGAGCATTAAACTCCCTTTAACCTTTCCTTATATATCTCCCAGACCAGTAAGAGAAAGAAACCTCTGAGCTTTAGTTAGAAATGGATTACTTAGATTTTATTGTTTGGGAATTAATTAGCCAACAAACAAGGTGATGCTGATTAGAGAAATAGGAAAGTAGAAATACAAATAAATAGACTTAGATCTAAGCTTAGTCTATATTCCATATAGAACTCACCAAAACCCAAGGCCACCTCTGAGGCTGAGAACTACGTCAAGCACGTGCTATTACGGAGGACCAGGCCGATCACCAAGGACCACGCTGTTGAACCTGAGTCAGCGTGTGTGTGTGCAGAGCGAGCGAGCAGGCGAGGAGAGAAAAATGCACCACTTCCGTTCTCTCCTTGCCTTTAAGCTCACACCCCGGAAGTGGAGTGCTCGTATCAGCAGGCGCACGGCTGTTCGGCACAGTCTCCTCCCTGAAAAAACTGGCATCCTTCAGTTATCGCTAACCTACTCTAAAAGTTTTCACTTTTTACCTCAATATGTATGCATTATAATATGTATGACCAATAGAAGCCTCAACTACAACTTAGTGATGAGGGCACAGGGCCTGTGTCATTGACTTGTCTTTATAACTCTTCAACTTTAATAAACCTATTCTCTATTCATATAATTTCCTTAGCTAACATTGATTTTATATTGGGCATGTACTGATAAATATCATTTTGATTGAAATAATAGAATTAAGAAATATAAAAATAAAATGAACCAAGTTTTATGCACATTGCATTTTAACAACTTAGCTATCTCATTTGAATGCACTGCCTTCTTGTGCTACATTTTTATTTTTGGAATTTAATAAGACACCTGCCATTTCTGCCTTGAAGCTAAAAAACATCATGGGAGAAAATCTAACATACCATCATATTTGACTAACATGAAGTAATTTTTTTTTTTGCAGGACAATAGGGGTTAAGTGACTTGCCCAGGGTCACACAGCTAGTAAGTGTCAAGTATCTGTGGCTGGATTTGAACTCAGGTCCTCCTGAATCCAGGGCTGGTGCTTTATTCACTATGCCACCTAGCTGCCCCCCCCACACACACACACATTGCTACTCTTTAAATACCCTTAAATGCCCTGTGCTGCTGAACTCACATTCGTCAGGTAGATTTGTGCCAGAAAATCAGTAGAGAATTTTCATTTAAAATTAATTCTATATTTTACAGCAAAACTCATTCTCAGGATAGATTTTGGTATAATGCCACCTATCTCCCGAAGCTGCTCTCATTACCTAAGAAACTTCTTATTTCTTCTTTGTGTTTCCCAGAACACACAATTGACATGCTGAGTCATTTAGCTGAAGTCTATATAGGATGATGTCTTCAGAGACACTGGAGGTAGGAAAAACAAGCAATACCTCTATCATTGTGAGGCCAGGTTAAGGAGGAGTTTACCATTTTCTTCTATATTTTGCTTTCTTTTCTCTCTCCTTTAAAGCTACCTTCACTATGGTGTTTCTTCTCTTTTCATAGTGTGGCCCATTGGTTTGTAGGGAAGGAATTTACCATGTTAGCATTCATTTGAGGATGTCAAGAAATACTATGGAAAGTTGTTACAATGCACTGTTATTGTTGCAATGTTATGAAACTCAAGTCTAGAAATATCCTAGACCATGGAAATAAACTGGGTCATAAACCAGATATCCTCAAGAGGAATCAAGGAATAATGAATGGATAGAGTGCTGGACCTGTAGCCAGGAGACCTGGGTTTGAATGATTCCTCAGATATTTTATTCTGGCCATTTGATGATAGGCAAATGTCAGCTTCTGAGATCCTTAGTTTCATCTCTTTGCCTATATCTCATCTTTGAAATGAACTCTCCTCAACTTTGCATTCTAAAATCCCTAGCTTTCTTCAAATCACACATTAAATGTTCCCTCTCACACAAGGCCCAATGCAATGACTCAAAGTGTGCCATTCTTAGCTTACTTTCCTTGTACCATGGTACTCAATCTTTTGAGTGGCACATACCATCTTTCATGGGGTGGAATAGTGAAAAATCCAATGCTGTTTGCTTTCGTTATGTAATTTCATTTGATTCTCTTTATTGTTAATAGGTGTTATACAACCATGCTAAGTGTTCTTTGTAACCTTATTGCAAGTTAATTCTATTTTTCATCTGAAGTGACTGAGATGATGAGAAATTAAGTGATTTGCCAGTAGTCACATAGCAGATGACAATTATTGGAGATGAGATTCAGTTTAAATGCTCCAGACTTCAAGTACTACACTTCATCCAATATTTCAAATTCAGCTGAATTCTATTTCTTATGCATGAAAACCTACCCAGAAAGCTCTCTATTTATCAAGTTAAAAGGTATACAGTTTTTTCTGAAACAACAATAAGTGATGAGGAGTAAAATTTTAGTTGTGTTAATTCAAAGTGATAATAGTATACATAAGGAACTATTTTACTAATTAAACCATATTAATTTGAAGCTTTCTAGTAATAATTATGTAAAATGAGATTTGCTTTTGTGAGGGTTTATCTTAATGCCATGTATTTTTAGAAATGAATTGCCATTAATGTCAGTGTTCTTCCAGTAATGCTCCATAGTTGTATGTCAAGTAATGTTACAATTTCTAAAGTATGTAGGTACATGAACAAGGCATTGGAGAATCAAATAAGAGAAATAAGTTAAGTTACAATTTATGACCAACTAAGAAATAATTGTACTGAAGAAGTAGTACAAGGTATATCCACAGAAACATAGACATGGGAAGACCAGTCAGCTAGCAAGAGTGATGACCAGAACTCCACTGGTATCCCCACAATACCAGGAGACAGCTAGGGATATTCCTTAACACATATGTGGACCCTTTGTTGAATATTTATGTGGTCACATTTGCAAGAATTAAAAATGAAGGTTAAGTTGTGATCTGCACCATTTGGGAAAACCAGAAATGATGTCACAAATTCTCCCTGCCCCAAGAAAAAAAAATATTCATCTATATTATTGTTACATTGAACTGTGGCTACTTTTAAATCAGAGTATTATATATCTGTGGTTCTTTGTAATACATAGATAGAGCCAAATTTTATAAAAGAATGACTCAGTGATAAGATTAATAAGTTCTAAATAACTAATATAAATTGATTGTTTAAATCAGGTTATAGTTATAAATTTAAGATAGAGAAATAAACTACAGGCCTATTTCTTTTTTTGGTCAACATAGATGAAATATAAAATCATGAAAACTAAACTGTATTGTTTTTTAAATGTAATAAGCCTTTATATTTATAGCTTTAGGTTGTAATTTTGTCACTACTTCCATCCCTCTTTTCCTCCATCCCTGAGGTGGCAAGCAGATAGGGGATTATACATGTATGATTATGTAAAAAAATATGACCATGTTTGTCATTTTGTACAAGAAATCTTGATTAACAGAAAAAATGAAAGTAAAAAAATAGCATGATTTAGTCTGTTCCATCAATATCAGTTCTTTCTTTGGAAGTGGATAGTATTCTTCATCAATAGTCCTTGAAATTGTCTTGGATAGGGGGCAGCTAGGTGGCACAGTGGATAAAGCACTGGCCTTGGATTCAGGAGTACCTGAGTTCAAATCCAGCCTCGGACATTTGACATTTACTAGCTGTGTGACCCTGGGCAAGTCACTTAATCCTCATTGCCCTCCAGAAAAAAAATGGGGAAAAAAAAAAAGAAAGAAATTGTCCTGGATCATTGTATTGTTGAGAATAGTCAAGTCATTCACAGTTATTCATCACACAATATTGCTGTCTCTGTGCACAATTTTCCCTTGGTTCTGTTCACTTCACTATACAACATTTCATAGATAATCTTTCTAGGCCTTTCTGAAATCATCTTCCTTGTCATTTCTTATCACACTATAATATTCCATCATCATCATATCACACAGTTTGTTTAGCCATTCCTCAATTGATGGTCATTCCTTTGATTTCCAGTTCTTAGACAATGCAAAAAAAGCTACTATAATTTTTTTTTGTTCAAATAGGTCTTTTTCTCTTTTGGGGAATGAATGTCTTTGGGATATAAACCTAGCTGGATCAAAGGGTATGCACAGTTCTGTAGCCCTTTGGGCATAATTCCAAATTGCTTTACAGAATGGTTGGATCTTTTTACAACTCCACTAACAGTGGATTAGTGTCCCAGCATTCCCCACATCCCCTCCAACAACCAATATTTTCCATTTTTTGTTATATTTGCACTTGACCTCAGACTTGTTTTAATTTGCATTCCTCTGATCAGTAGTGATCTAGAACATTTTTTTTAGTGAGGCAATTGAGGTCAAGTGACTTGCTCAGGGTCACACAGTAAGTGTCAAGGGTCTGGGCCAGTTCTCCAACCACTGTGCCACCTAGCTGCCCCTAGAACATTTTTTTCATATGATATCATAGATAGCTTTGATTTCTTTGTCTGAAAACTGTCTGTTCATATTCTTTAACCATTTATCAACTGGGGAATAACTTGTATTTTTATAAATTTGACTCAGCTCTCTCTATATTTAAGAAATGTGGCCTTTATAAGAGATATTTGTTTCAAAAAAATTATTTCCCAATTTTCTGTTTCCCTTGTAATCTTGGTTACACTAGTTTTGTTTGTTCAAAAGCTTTTTAATTTTATGTATCAAAATGATCTATTTTACATTTTGTTTTACTCTCTGTATCTTCTTTGGTCTAAATTCTTCCTCTGCCCATAAATCTAACAGATAAATGATTCCATACTCTCTTATTTTGCCTATGGTATCATCTTTTATGTGTTCATCATGTTCCTATTTTGAACTTATTTTAATGTATGGTGTGAGATACTGGTCTATACTTAGCTTGTGCCATACTGTTTTCTAGTTTCCCAACAGTTTTGTCAAATGATGAGTTTTTGTTCCAAAAGCTTGGATCTTTAGGTTTATCATATGATAGATTAGTATAGTAGTTACTTATTATAGTGTAATTCTATCTATTCTATTCCACTGATCAACCTTTCTATTTCTCCAGTATCAGATTGTTTTTTATAATTACTGCTTTATAATAGATACAGTTTGAGATCTGGTACTGTTAGACTACCTTCTTTCATATTTTTTCATTGATTCCCTTAATATCCTTGAACATTTGTTTTTCCAGATGAAATTTGTTATTAGTTTTTCTAGCGCTATAAAATATTTTGATAATTTGATTGGTATAGCACTAAATAAATAAAGTAGAATTGCCATTTTTTATTATGTTGTCTCTCTGCCTACCCATAAGAATTAATATTTTTCCAGTTGTTTAGATCTGACTTTATTTCTGTGAAAAGTGTTTTGTAGTTCTGGTCATATAGTTCCTATGTTTGTCTTAGCAAGTAGAATGTCACGTATTTTATATTGGATAGTTATTTTGAATGGAATTTTTCTTTCTCTCTGTTGTTGCTGGACTTTATTAGTAATATATAGAAAAGCTGATGATTTCTGTGGATTTATTTTGTATCCTGCAAACTTTGCTAAAGCTGTTATAATTTCATGTAGCTTTTTTAGCTGATTTTCTAGGATTTCCTAAATATAACATCATATCATCTGTAAAGAGTGATAGTTTTGTTTCCTCATTACCTACCCTAATTCCTTAAATTTTCTTCTCTTATTTTTATAGCTAACATTTCTAACATAGTATCAAAATAATAGAGATGATAATGGCCATCCTTGCTTCATCCCTGATTGTCTTGGGAAGGCTTCTAGTTTATGCCCATTACAGATAGTGTTGCTGGACGGTTTTAGATAAATATTACTTACATCATTTTAAGGTAAACCCTTTTTATTCCTATGCTCACTAGTGTTTTAGTAAGAATGAGTGCTGTGTTTGTCAAAGGCCTTTCTGATCTCTTGTCCCGGGAAAGGACAGACCCTGCAGGCCAGCACTGCCCAGAAATTGGCCATCGCCTGGCCGAATCCAGGACAGACCGAAGGGCCCACAAGTCCTCCTTCCAGGAACCAGGATCCAAACACTGGCAATCACTAGTGGACTGCTTTCGACAGCGTGTTGCTTTCATTATTGATGTGGTCAATCATGCTGATAGTTTCCTAATATTGAACTAGCCCTGCATTCCTGGTATAAATCCCACCTGGTCATAGTGTATTATCCTTGTGATGTATAGCTGTAAAATTTTTTGCTTACATTTTATTTAAACATTTTACATCAATTCAAATTAATTCTAATTATTCATAAGCTAGTCATTCATTAGTGAAATTGATCTATAATTTTCTTTTTCTGTTTTGGCTCTTCTTGGTTTGGGTATCAGCACCATATTTTCTCATAAAATTCTCATAAAATTCTCAATAAAAATTCTCATAAAAACTCTAACCCAAGTCTATACAATCCCTAGATAATTTCCAATTAAGCTATTCAAAGAAATACAAGGCTTTTGTGTTCACTCACCACACCTGGGACATCTGTTAGTTTCTCACACTGGGAAAACCAAGGAGAGCGAGCCAGAGAGAGAGTGTTCTGGAAGCAACTCCACCTCCCCTCAGTGAGTGTTCAATCTTCCCCCCCCAAAGGGGAGGTCCTTCAAAACTGCCTATGGAGAGGTTTCTCCTTCTGATCTCAATAGCATAGTAACTTCAGGGTGAGCCAGGTGTGGCCCCTCCCAAAATGAGTCACCTAAACTCCAATAATTTTTACCACAGCAAGTCACTTAACCTTCATTGCCCCACAAAAAAACAACTGAAACCAAAATAAAATAAAATAAAGTAGGGTTATTTAAATATTTTATTTTTTCTGCTAATCTTGGTAATTTATATTTTTGTAGATATTAATCCTTTTCATTCAGATTGTCAACTTTATTGGCATACAATTGGACAAATGGTTCCTAGTAGTTGTCTTAATTTCTTCTTCTTCTTTTTTTTTTTTTTAGTGAGGCAATTGGGGTTAAGTGACTTGCCCAGGGTCACACACCTAGTAAGTGTTAAGTGTCTGAGGCCAGATTTGAACTCAGGTACTCCTGACTCCAGGGCCGGTGCTCTATCCACTGCGCCACCTAGCTGACCTTAATTTCTTCTTAATTGGCAGTAAGTTCATTCCTTTTATTTCTTTTTAACTCCTTCCATTTTTAATTTTTAATTTTTTTGTTAAGAAAATTTTCATGGTTTTATTGTATAATGAGGCATTGGAACATCTGAACAAATCAAGATCTGGGCTGCACACATAGCTGCTGCTTTCTCCTTCGTTTCTTTGGGTTACCAGAGAGAAGGAAACAGCGTTGGGTGCCTTGGAAGATGAAGTTCAGTCGAAGTTGTGCAGCACTAGCCTGAACATGTCATTGGTGCACATCCAAGCATCATTGATGTTCTTTAATAGAAATATCTGGTGGAATCCCATGATGGGGTCTTCATTAGCCTTTAGCTGCCCTACCACCATGCTGAGTATATAGCTGTCAGGGTTGGGCTGGTGGTCCTGAGCTGTGATACTGTGCTGGATTTTCTGAAATGGAAATTCTCCACAGTGGCTGCTGTGCCTTGGAGTTGCTGCCTTTCCCATGTGAAGCAAGAGGCATCAATATATATTGCTCCTAATTGGGTTCTGTCATTATCAAATAACTGGTAGTATTGTTGCATTTCAAAGCTGTATCCAATCTGCTCCCAAATCGGCTTGTCTACCATTCCGGATCCTCACCTAGCAGCAGAAACTGTGTGACCTTGGATCAAGCCTCACTCTCTGGGCCTCAGTTTCCTCACCCTATCGGCTGGCAAAATGGCAGCGGCGGCAGCTTTGGCGGCAACAGAGCTCGGTCCTGGACCGACTGTCTCTCCCCCTCCACGCCCCCCCCCCCCGCCCCGCCCCGCCCCCCTACCCTCGCCCGCCCCGAGCCTGCTGCACTCTCTACTCCTTTCATTTCTGATGCTAGTAATTTAATTTTCTTCTTTTTTTTGGATCAAATTAACAAATGGTTTATCTGCCTTATTTTTTAAAAAATAAAACTAGATTTTAGTTTTATTTATTAATTTAAAATTTTTTTAATGTCTCCATTGATCTTCAGGACTTCCAATTTGATGTTTATTTGGGGATTTTTAATTTGTTCAGTTTCTAGTTTGGGGGAAATTTTGCTTGTTTGTTTTTGTTGCACTGCCCAATTCATGATCTGCTTTTTCTCTATTTTATTGATGTAAGCAGTTAGGTATATGAATATTTTCTCCTAGAACTACTTTTGCTATATTCCATAAATTTTGATATGTTGTCCTCATACTGTCATTTCTTTAATGAAATCATTGATTACCTCTAAGATTTCTTCTTTGACCACTTGTTTTTTTAGGATCAGATGATTTAATTTCCCGATGATTTTTAATCTCCCTCTTCCCTTTTCAAATTGTCCATTATTAAATGTAATTTGTTGTTGGATTATTGTCTGAAAAAGTATGTGCTTACTACTTCTGCTTGTCTGCATCTGGTTGTACGATTTTTATGCTGAATACATCTGTCAATTTTCTTGTTGGTCCCATTCAGTTTTCTCCAGGGATCTATCTTTTATAAATTTTCAAGAATTTTATTATTTCATTTACCTTCTTTCTTGTTTACTTTTTGGTTAGATTTATCTGTTTCTGAGAGAAAAGATTAAGTCTCCCCCAATAGTTTTATTATCTAGTTCATCCTGTAACTCATTCAACTTCTTCAAAAATTTAGATGCTGTACCATTTGGTACTGTTTGGGACAAACTGCTTCAGTTTACCCAAATACTCGAGGAGACCACCAAGTCAAGCAGACACAGGTTTATTACATCCTCATGAGGATGGGCAAAACCCAATTACACATTGAAGTCTTGCAAAGATAGGCCCAATCCTCTAGTTTTTATAGTAATCTTGAAAAGGACTGTTGCCATGTACACCTAGGGTGGATGAGCTCACAATCTAACATCCAATCCTGTCTCACCCAAGGTACGTGCCCAGCTCGTGATCATGTATGGAGACATGTCCAAGAACAAAGGGGAGAAGGGGAAGGGGTACAAGTCTGAGGAATGTCAAGGAAAGAGGGAGGCAGAAATCACTCCTTAATCTGACTGCAAATTAATCCATGACAGGGACTGGGGTTTTCACATGTGAGAGGGGAGTTTTTGTTATTACAGGCCATAAACCTAAGGTGTAGCTGGCATGTGGCGAACTAAGCAGAAGTAAAGTAAATAGTGCTAATTGGTAGGAATTGTGACAAGTAATAACACTTACTGGGGGACTGGATATCTCCCAGACCCCCATCCCAAAGTTTACAGAACTGTCCCAAGTTCATTATCTCAACAATAAAACTTAAAGGAGACAGTAGAAGTTGACAAGCAATTAACTTTTAGCAAAGTGAGAGCTAGCTATTCTGGGGGGTGGGGCAGGTATCTTCCTGACTCAAATCCATAATTGTCCCACACAGTACCTTAAGTATGTATGAACTTCACTGCCTATGGTACCCTTTCAGCATGATATAGTTTCCTTATTTACCTCTTTTAAATAAGTTCTACTTTTGCTTTGTCTGAAATCGTGATTGCGACCCCCCTGCTTTCTTTGCTTCAGCTGAAGCATAATAGATTCTGTTCCAGTCCCTTACATTGTACCCTACGTTTATCTCTCTGCTTTAAATGTGTTTCTTGCATACAACATATGATAGATTTTGGTATTTAATACATTCTGCCGTCCACTTCCATTTAATGGATGAGTTCATCCATTCACTTTTATACTTATGAGGACTAAGTGCTTACTTCTCTCCATGATATTTTTCACCTGTTTATCCCCCCCACTCTGGTCCACCACCAATTTCCCTTATCTCACGAATGTCTTTCCGTATTGTCTCTCTTTCCCTCCTTTGTTTCAGTTCCTCCCTGCCCCAATCTATTGGTATCCTTTCATTAACTTCCTTGTAGGATCAGATAAATTTCTACATCCAACTAAGTGTGTTTGTTATTCCCTCTTTGAGTCAAACTTTGATGAGAAAAAGGTTTAATCTTTGCCAATCCCCCTCCATTATGGTAGTTCTTTCATTAACAGTTCGCCAAAGGCAATTCATTGACCATTTAAAGAGGTTCATTACTTCCAGTGTTGGACACTTTACTTAAAATGTAGACCTAGAAAAACTCCACCAAAAGTCTGTCCCAGTGATCTTCTGTGAGGAAGTTACATTACTTTCTGTCCATTAGTTTAAGTTCCACTATGAGTCAAAACCATCTGTGTTGGGAATTGAATGAGCTCTCTTAGATTGGTTTATCACACTGATTACCTCAATCAAAGAGAGACAAGAGAGAGGCCTTAGTCAGCTCAATTCTTTAACTGATTCTGGGACATTCATTAGACCATTCTGATAACTAAGTGTAAACAAAAGCACTTCTTTCCTGAATGGAATGAGGTTCCTTATTTTCACCTAATGGAACACATTCACTGAAATGAAGAGAGAATCTCAATTAATAAGTTTCAAGTGGGGAGAGCACAATGAGGAGCTCCATGACTTAATTACAAACTTTACTTTCAGTCATCTTCTAAGGGACCATGAAGACAAAACAACTTAAAAGGGAAACGAATGAGCTTTTTCAGTTTATCTTACCAAATAGCTTCATTGTGAGAAATGGGTAGTTGTCTCCTCTCAATGAGGATACCAACAGTCAGTCATACTCCCCCTGACCTGTTTGTAGGACCAATGGTCTCAGATCCCCTCCTCCCCCTCAGGTTAGCAAGGTCACATGATTCAAGGAGCCCTGGTCTCAACTAAGGTCTGCTCCAGAGTTGTGTCCATATAAGAAGTATAAGGTCCACTCCTGAGTCATGCCATACAAGGAAAAGGTACTGCCGTTCCACTTAGCTAGTTTTTGCACATAGATTGTAACCCCACCAGTGATGAGATAGGGGGAGGGTCCATTTGCATTAGGGACTAGGGTATAAAACAGGGTCTGCGAGTCCCCCTTTCGGGGCACCCACTAGCTGCACACCAGGGCACCTCCTTCTCATGAGAAGAAAATAAAGCCTTTGTCACTTCGCTGCTGAGTTCCTGAGAATTATTGAGAAGAGGATGGATTTTTTCCTTACATTCGTGCAAGCAAAGATTCAGAGGATCTTCATCCAAAGCACATCAGTAAAATGCTTCTTTCTGTTTTCCTGACTCAGTATGTTCCATGAGGACTGTAATAAGTAAAGTTCTCCAACAGGCAATTCACCGGACTACTTAAAGAAGTTTCCTTACTTCAATTTTGGAAACCTTAACATAATGTGGACCTGGATAACTCCACCCAAATGTCTGACCTGGGGAGCTTGGTTATGTCCTGGGGGTGCAGAGCATCCCCGAAGTTCTCCTGGGGCACATCAAGGAATCTTCTCCTTGAAGAAACCAAACCAGAGGACAGATATACCACTAAAGAGATAAGTGGAACCCAAATTGGAATGAGCTAGCTCAGATCCCCAACCCATTCATTCTGGTCTCCCTTACCCTGGGGAGATTAAATTTGGGTGAGTGGCTGTGGCCTTGCTGCCCTGAAGAGGGAATCCATAGCCATCACTCACCCATTTCCTCTACGTCACTACCAGTGAGGGATGGTCCTCACTTTCACCTAAAGAACTTTCACAGTCAAATGTTCACCCCTCCCCCCATCAGTCCTCTATAAAAGTACCTCCAATCTCCTGCTTGAGGAGATTGGTATCTCTGAGCCATGTGCTTTGTGTCTATCTCCCCTTGCTCCTAAATAAACTACCACTTTATTCTAAGTACTTTTGTGTGCAAGAGGGTGTAATTCTTTAAAGAGGAACTCCTAAGAACCCCAACCCTTAACCCAAAACCCGTACCCCATTTTCCCCCACTACAATTAGGAAGTTGCATTACTTTCTGTCCATTGGTTTACATCCCATTGTGTGTCAAACCCATCCGTGGGGAATTGAATGAGCTTGTTTTAGTTTGGGTTATCAAACTCCTTCTTTCTCTCAGGCAAGGAGTGAGATGAGAGGTCTTATTTAGCTGAATTCTTTAACTGATGCAGGACATCCATTCAACCAACCTGATCACTGAGTGTAAACAAAAGCACTTCTTTCCTGAATGGAATGAGGTTCCTTTTTTCACCTAATGGAACACATTCACTGAAATGAAGAAAGAGAGAATCTCCATTCAATAGTTTCAAATGGAGAGAGCACAATGAGGGAGCTCCATGACTTTGATTTACAAACTTTACTTTCAGGCATTTTATAAGGGACCGTGAAGAAGAACAACTTAAAAGGGAAATGAATGAGCTTTCACAGTTCACCCTACTGAACAGCTTCACACGAGCAAAGATTCAGAGGATCTTCATCCAAATCACATCAATAGAGTGCTTCTTTCTTTTTTCCTGACTCAGTATCTTCATTTGCAGGAGTGTAATAAATAAAGTGCACCAAAGGAAATTCATTGGACTCCTTAAAAAAGAAAAAGAGACAAACCAGTTTAAATGACTTTCCCAAGGTCACACAGCAAGTGTCTGCGGTCAAATTTGAACTCAGGAGGGTTCTTTTTCACTACAGGCCCCTGCCCTGTCTCCACTGAACCAACTACGAAATTCCCTGGGGTCACCTGGGCTAGTAAATGTCTTGTACATAGTTTCTTTTTAATAAATGTTTGTTAATTGTATGACTGATATAATGATTGTCTCTGAAGAAGTCTTATAATTGCTTCATGTTAAAAAGTCTTTGTAATAAGGGATAAAACATCTCTGGGTAAGGAGAGAGAAGGATATAAAACAGATGCCAGTGAAATATTTCTTTAAAAACAACAGTTGAGGGGGCAGCTAGGTGGCACAGTGGAAAGAGCACTAGCCCTGGATTCAGGAGGACCTGAGTTCAAATCTGGCCTCAGACACTTGACACTTACTAGCTGTGTGACCCTGGGCAAGTCACTTAACCCCCATTGCCCCCGCAAAACCAAAACCAAAACCAAAAACAAAAACCAGTTGATTTTAATTTTCTTTATTGGAATTTTTAATGGATTTTTTTTTATTTGGTGAGGCAATTGGGGTTAACTGACTTGCCCAGGGCCCACACAGCTAGTAAACTGTCAAGTGTCTGAGTTCAGATTTGAATTCAGGTCCTCCTGACTCCAGGGCCGGTGCTCTATCCTATTAGAATTTTTTTAAAGCCCATAAATAGAACAGGAAAAGTATTCACACCTATACCACAAATCTGATCTTTTCATTTAATTATTTATTTCTGGTGGATTGTAGGTAAAGACAGTTGAAATAATCTTTCCACAAGGCAAAATAAACAAAGTAAAGCCTTGGTAAAACTGGCATAACAAAACTACAAAACCTCAGTACAAATAGTTTGTAATGTTAAAGAATCTTTTGGTCTGAATAATAACATAGAAAATTATTCCAAGAAAAGGATACCTCCTTTAAATGTGCTTACAAGACTACAGCCGTGATCCTTATAATACAAATGAATAGACAACAATGAATAATAACAGAAAAATATTCCAATAAAAGGATCCCTTCATTAAATATGCTTATAAGACTACAACCATGTTCCTTATAACAAAAATGAATAGACAACAAAGAAGTATAAAATGCTTCCTTAAGCAAGGTGCTGTGAGTTTTAACTATGTCTAGTTAATAAAACTAAATTAATAGCCGAAAAGTATCTGACCTAAGAAAAAATAAATCTTGATATGATGAAAACCCTTATGTACAGTTAACTTAGCAAAATTCATACCTCAAATCTTCATTTAAACCATCTTCAGGTTTGGTTGGGTCTTTTTTTAGCTTTTTTATTTTTTATTTTCTGGGCACTGTCTTTCAGGTAATATGTGCATTGCCAGAAAAAAAACTTAAGTGTTTGGAAACTGTCGTTTCATTCAAGCTATTCTCACCTTAGTTGAAAAAAAATATTGCCCAACAATTTTTTAAATAATAAAAACCTGATTTTTAATTTATTATTTTTTTTTAGTGAGGCAACTGGGGTTAAGTGACTTGCCCAGGGTCACACAGCTAGTAAGTGTTAAGTGTCTGAGGCTGGATTTGAACTCAGGTACTCCTGACTCCAGGGCCGGTGCTCTTTCCACTGCACCACCTAGCTGCCCTAAAAACCTGATTTTTAATAATACATTTTAAGTAAACTGACTTTATTATCTACAATATTGGAGTGGAACTAAAATCAAGTATTGTTCTTTTTCTTACTTTATTCTACGTATCACCCCTCTCAAATCAAATGACACATCCAAGATTTCTTCTTACACATCTGTAAGGGTTTTGGATTCTGTGCCAGGATGTCACAGAATATGCTTATCTAAACACTCAACAATCATCTTTTAAAGGCAAATTTTCTAGAGTAATGAAATAATTACTAAAAATGTCCATTAGGTCCAATTGTGTATAATATCAAAATAAATTTTTGACAAAGATTTTATTTTACCAGAATTAATTTTCTCCATTTAACTCTAGACTAATAAAGGGGAGGGACAATATTTACAACAAATTTTAGTAAATCAAATTAGTACTCAGTAGTTTGAATATGTATACTTATAGGTTAAACATATAGATAAATGTTAGGGGGTTCCCTGTAATTGAATATCTTGAGCTGTCATAAAATTATATACTGTGATAAAATAATGGGATATGGCAGATGCCCAGGAGCCCCACCTTAAGATTGATTTGGGATTGATTGAATTGGATGAGACTGAGAGACTGTCAACCTAGTTAAGGTTGATTAAATTGAGACCACACATGGCCAACCCTTAGTAGAGTGTGTTCTTAGAAGCTAAGGATTTTGAACGCAACTTGACACCACCTTCAAGTCCAGCGAACCAATGGATTTGGATGATCTCTACCAATGAACTTGAAGCAGTGTGTAAAGACTGCCTGTGCTCCAGACCTATAAAAAGCTTCCACACTCAGTTTGAGGGGAGTTCATGATTGAAGCAGGCTTGTGGCAAGGGACTTGAGGAAGAACCAGTCCAGGCTGGAACTCTAGGCTACATAGGCCTTTTCTTAACTCCACATGTTCTCTTTTTTCTAATAGCTGATTTGCTTTAATAAATGCTTAATGCCCAAAGACTGGTGCTAAAGCTTCTAATTTAAGCTGACCACACATTTAAATTTTAAACAACACAATAATAATAAATAGAGTAATAAGTTTCACTATTCTGAGAACATCTTACAAACACTAGGCATTCCATAAATATTTGCCAAGCTGAATGAGCTGAAAAAGTTAGAACAAAGTTTATTTAACATGAAAACTATGAAGATCATATAGCACTTCTTTGATGACTTTTGAGAATTCTTACCATAGAGCACTGAGGTTTTAATAGACTCACAGGAGAACTCTGCTCTATTTTTAAAAATCTAAAAGATTTCCCTACTACTTTACCAAGTAGGCATCAGTTCCGTTGTTTCATCAAAGGTGACTGGAAAGAAAAGTGGGAGTCTTATGACTCTGTAAATGCATTTTGGAAAACTGTTGTTAAGTTCCTTGAATTTTTTTTAAAGAACAGAATAAGGCCAAGTAGGAAATAACAATTTTTTTTTCATTTTAGACTTTTGTGTTCACTCCAACATGATTTATCTTAATTGAAAGAATTAAGTATGAAATAGGTAGATCACTTCAATTGTAAGTTCAACTGCTGACATAAATGGAGAGCTGGATTCAGAAGGTGATACAGGAGAATCAGTGGTAGCAGTGACTATAGCTGGTGAACTGGAAGAAAATTCAGCAGAGGGATTATTTCCATCAAAGGTATCTGAGGATAAACTGGAAGAAATGTGTCACAGAAGTTGAAGTGTGTGCAATGATTAGTTCCACTAAATTATTCAAAAATGGTCCCCAACCCCCCCCCAAAACCCAAATGTGATGAAAAACAGTGCAATTTCTTTTAAAGCAATTAATTTTAAAGATGTTTTTGTTCTTGTGTTTTTTTTTCCTTAGGAATGTCGAACGTCCTACTGACTTGCCAAGAAACTTTGCCTTTCCCTCCGATGAATATTTCATACCATAGCTGGTCCTATTTGTATCTTTAATTACTTTACAGGGAAATGCGTTTTGTGATTTTTATGATTAATCTTAAGATTTAACCAAGAGTTTCCTTTGCTTGCTTCAGTAAGTAAGTGGCAGCATGATATAGTGGAGAGAATGAATGAAAAAGCAGTTATGGAATTCATCCACTCTTCCTGAATGCTCTCTCCTCTGTAGGTATTCATGACCTGGCTTTCTCCAGATTCTTTTCCTACTTGTCCATCTAATCCTCAGTACTTTTTGCTGGATGTTTCTATCCTAGGCTACCCTCATCTTTTTTTTCTCTATGCAATAAACTGTTTTCTGACTTCATGAGTGTGAGGGAAAACAATCCTCTTCTCAATAATACTCATGAAACGAAGATGGCGGAGAGAAGCTAGGAACGTTCCTGAGCTTTCCTGTATTTCCCTCAAAAACAACATTAAACCAAGCCTCTAAACAGATTCTGGAACTACAGAACCTAGAAAAAGGGAGATAAAATCCTGCTACATGAGAAAATTTAGAAGACTTCAGAAAAGGTCTGTCTCACCTGGGGTAAAAGGGGAGCGGGGCTCACCTCAGCAAAGTTTCACTCAGTGTGGCTTAGCACCACTCATCTCAGCTGGCAGATCACTTCAGCAAAGCTCCACTCAGTGGCAGCTCAACACTGTTGTAACTCGACACAGCTGAGAGTGGGGCAGCCAAGTGTGGGGCAGCTAAGAGTGGGGCAGCTGAGAGTGGGGCAGCTGAGAGCAGTAAGAAGCTTGCAACCATGAACCCTGTGCCCCAGGAGCAGACGTCAACTTGATAAGTTTAAAAAGAGCCTACAACATGAGCAAGAAACAAAAAAGGACCCTTATTATTGACAACTTCTATGGTGAAAGGGAAGACCAAAATTCAAACGCAGATGAGTTAGTCAAAATGCCCACAAGTGAAGACTCAAGAGGGAATATGATCTTGTCTCAGGACCAAAAAGTCATCTTTGAAGATCTCAAAAAAGGCTTTTAAAAATCAAATAAGAGGGGCAGCTTTGGTGGCACAGTGGATAGAGCACCGGCCCTGGAGTCAGAAGTACCTGAGTTCAAATCCAGCCTCAGACACTTAACACTTACTAGCTGTGTGACTCTGGGCAAGTCACTTAACCCCAATTGCCTCACTAAAAAAAAAATCAAATAAGAGGTAGAAGAAAAAAGGAAAAAGAAATAAGAGAAATGAGAGTTACACTGCAAAAAGAAGAACAAAAAATGACTGAGGAAAAGAATTTCTTAAAAAATACAATTGACCAAATGAGAGAAAATATTAGCCAAACAGAAAAAAGAAGTGCAAAAGCTTACTGTGGAAAATAAGGCCTTAAAAGTTAAAATTGAGCAGGACAGAAGCAGATAACTCCATGAGACAACAAGGATCCGATGAGCAGAATCAAAAGACTAAAAAAATAGAAGAAAATGTGAAATACCTTATTGGAAAAACCACTGACCTGGAAAATAGGTCCATGAGAGATAATCTGAGAATTATTGGACTACCTGAAAGTCATGATCAAGAAAAGAGTCTAGACACCTTAGTCCAGGAAATTATTATGGAGAACTGCCCTGAAATTGTAGAAGCAGGGTATAAAATCATCATTGAAAGAATCCACTGATCACCTCCTGAAAGAGACCCCAAAAGGAACACTTCAAGGAATATAGTAGCCAAACTCCAGAATTATCAGGTGGGAGAAAATACTCCAAGCAGCCAGAAAGAAACCATTTAAATACCATGGAGCCACAGTCAGGATTGCACAGGACCTGGCAGCTTCAACATTAAAGGATTGCAGGGCTTGGAAGGCAAAGGAGCTTGGATTACAACCCAGGATCAACTACCCGGCAAAATTGATCATTCAATGGACATTCAATGAAGTAGGAGACTTCCAAGGCTTCCTGAGAAAAAGATCAAAAATGAACAGAAAATTTGATCTCCAAATACAAGACTCTAGAGAAATATAAAGAGGTAAACAAGGGGGAGAAAGGGGTTTTTCAATGATATTAAACTGCTTGAGTACATATGAGGGAGGATAATACTTTTAACTTTTGGGACCTGTATTTCTGTGAAGGTATTGTTATGAAATCAACTTTGATGTGATGATATAAAGAAACTTAAGGGATAAAATAAAAGAAGACTAGGAGGAGTAGAGGAAGGGAGAGGTGGAATGGGGTTAATTATATCAAAGGAAGAGGCACAAACAGAACCCATTACAACAGAGGGAAAGAAGGGAGGGGTGGGCATTGTTGCAACCTTACTCTCATCAGACTGGTTCAGGGAGGAAATAAAATACACACCCATGTGTATAAAGAAACTTAGCTTACTCTTTAAGAAAACAAAAGGGGAAGGGGGAAAGGGTGGTATTGATAGAAGGGAGGGCACAAGTGGGGGGAAAAGGGTCAAGATAAAGAAGGGCAGCTGATAAAAGGGAGGACAGATTGAGGGAGGTAGTGGTCAGAAGCAAAATACTGGTCAAGTGGAATATGGGGGAAGAAGGGGAAAAAAGAGTACAAAGGGGAAAAGAAGATGGAGGGAAATAAACAGTTAATAATTTTAACTGTGAATGTGAATGGGATGAACTCTCCCATAAAACGGAAGTGAATTGCAGAGTGGATTAAAAACCAGAATCCTACAATGTACTGTTTACACATTTGAAGCAGAGAGATACACACAGAGTGAAGGTAAAAGACTGGAGCAGAATATATTATGCATCAGCTAAAGTAAAAGAGCAGGCATAGCAATCCTTATCTCAGACAAAGCAAAGGCAAAAATAGGTCTAACTGAAAGAGATAAGGAAGGAAACAACATCTTGCTAAAAAGGTACTATAGATAATGAAGTAATATCAATATTAAATATGTATGTGCCAGGTGATATAGCATCCAAATTCTTAGAGGAGAAATTAAATGAGTTACAAGAGGAGATAGACAGTAACAGTATACTAGTGGGGGATCCGAATCTTCTGCTTTCAGAATTAGATAAATCTAGCCACAAAATAAATAAGAAAGGGGGCAGCTAGGTGGTGCAGTGGATAGATTACCGACCCTGGAGTCAGGAGGACCTGAGTTCAAATCCAGCCTCAGACACTTGACAACTTACTAGCTGTGTGACCCTGGGCAAGTCACTTGACCCCAATTGCCTCACCAAAAAAAATAAATAAATAAGAAAGAAGTGAAAGAGGTGAATAGAATACTAGAAAAGTTAGACATGATAGATGTCTGGAGAAAATTGAATGGAGATAGAAAGGAATATACCTTTTTCTCAGCACTACATGGCACATTTTCAAAAATTGACCATGTATTAGGGCACAAAAACATCATAGTCAAATATAGAAAGGCAGAAATAGTAAATGCATCCTTCTCAGATATATGCAATTAAAATTACATGTAATAAAGAGCCATGGAAAGGTAGACGGAAAATCAATTGGGAACTAAATAATTTCATTCTAAAGAATGAGTGGGTCAAACAACAAATTATAGAAACAATCAATAACTTTATCCAAGAGGATGACAATAATGAGACAACATATCAAAATCTAGGGGATGCAGCCAAAGCAGTGCTTAGGCGACATTTTATAGCTCTAACTGCTTACATGAATAAAAAAGAGAAAGAGGTGATCAATGAATTGGGCATGCAACTTAAAAAGCTAGAAAAAGAACGAATTAGAAATCCCCAAATAGATACTAAATTAGAAATCCTGAAAATTAAAGGAGAAATTAATAAAATTGAAAGCAAGAAAGCTATAGAATTAATCAATAAAACTAAGAGCTGGTTTTATGAAAAAAACAATAAAATAGATAAGCCACTGGTTAATTTGATTAAAAAAAAGAAAGAAGAAAACCACATTACCAGTATCAAAAATGAAAAGGATGATCTTACCACCAATGAAGTGGAAATTAAAGCAATAATTAGGAACTATTTTGCCCAACTGTATGCCAATAGATTTAACAATCTAAATGAAATGGATAAATATTTACAAAAATACAAACTAGTCAGGTTAACTGAAGAGGAAATAAAATCCTTAAATAAACCCATATTAGAAAAAGAAATTGAACAAGCCATTAATGAACTCCCTAAGAAAAAATCCCTAGGGCTGGATGGGTTTACAGGTGAATTCTACCAAACATTTAAAGAACAATTAACTCCATTATTATACAAATTATTTGGGAAAATAGGTGAAGAAGGAGTTCTACCAAATTCATTTTATGAAACAAATATGGTGGTGATACCAAAACCAGGCAGAGCCAAAACAGAGAAAGAAAATTGTAGACCAATTTCCCTAATGAATATTGATGCTAAAATCTTAAGTAAGATATTAGCAAGGAGATTACAGCAAGTGATCACCAGGATAATATATTATGACCAGGTGGGATTTATACCAGGAATGCAGGGCTGGTTCAATATTAGGAAAACTATTAACATAATCTACTACATCAATAAGAAAACTAACCAAAATCATATGATTATCTCAATAGATGCAGAGAAAGCCTTTGAAAAAATACAGCATCCATTCCTAATAAAAACACTAGAGAACTTAGGAATAGGTGGAGCTTTCCTTAAAATAAGAAGCAGTATCCACCTAAAACCATCAACAAGTATTATATGTAATGTAGATAAGTTAGAGGCCTTCCCAATAAGATCAGGGGTGAAACAGGGATGTCCATTATCACCTCTATAATTTAATATTGTACTAGAAATGTTAGCTTTAGCAATCAGAGGAGAAAAAGGAATTAAAGGGATTAGAATAGGCAAGGAGGAAACAAAACTATCACTCTTTGCAGATGATACAATGGTATATGTAGAGAATCCTAGAGAATCAACTCAAAAATTACTTGAAACAATGAACAACTTTAGCAAAGTAGCAGGATATAAAATAAATCCACATAAATCATCAGCATTTCTATACATGACCAACAAAGTCCAGCAGCAAGAGATAGAAAGAGAAATTCCATTTAAAGTAACGGTAGATAATATGAAATACTTGGGAGTCTACTTGCCAAGACAAACCCAGGAACTCTATGAACACAACCAAACACTTTTCGCTTGTTTGTTTGTTTTTTAATTTAGTGAGGCAATTGGGGTTAAGTGACTTGTCCAGGGTCACACAGCTAGTAAATGTCTGAGGCCGGGTTTGAACTCAGGTACTCCTGACTCCAGGGCCGGTGTTTTATCCACTGCACCACCTAGCTGCCCCACAACCAAACACTTGTCAAACAAATCAAATCAGATGTAAAAAATTGGAAAGATATCAATGGCTCATGGATAGGCCAAGCTAATATAGTAAAAATGACAGTTCTAGGGGCAGCTAGGTGGCACAGTGGATGGAGCACTGGCCCTGGATTCAGGAGGACCTGAGTTCAAATCCAGCCTCAGACATTTGACACTTACTGGCTGTGTGACCCTGGGCAAGTCACTTAACGCCAATTGCCTCACCAAAAAAAAAAATGACAATTCTACCTAAATTAATGTACTTAGTCAGTGCCATACCAATCAGACTACCTAAAAATTATTTTATAGAGCTAGAAAAAAATAACAAAATTGATCTGGAAATACAAAAAGTCAAGAATATCAAGGGAAATTATGAAAAAAATGCACAGGAAGGTGGGTTAGCTGTACCAAACCTGGAGCTCTACTACAAAGCAACAATCATCAAAACTCTCTGGTACTGGCTAAGAAATAGAGTGGAGGACCAATGGAATAGGCTAGGCACAGGAGGCACAGTAGTAAATGACATTAGTAATGTACTGTTTGATAAATCCAAAGACCCCAGCTTCTGGGATAGGAATTCAGTATTTGACAAAAATATCTGGGAAAACTGGAAGATAGTATGGCAGAAATTAGGCATAGACCAACATCTGACACCTTATACTAAAATAAGATCAAAATGATTCAGACATAAGAGGTGATACCATGGGTAAATTTGGAGAAAAAGGAATAGTCTACCTTTCAGATCTTTGGAAAGGAGAGCAGTTTATGACCAAACAAGAGAGAGAATATTATGAAATGCAAAATGGATGACTTTGATTACGTTAAATTAAAAAGGTTTTGTACAAAAAGAAGCAATACATCCAAAATTAGAAGGGATGCAGATGGCTAGTACCTCTAATAAAGGCCTCATTTCTAAAATATATAGGGAACTAAATCAAATTTATATGAATCCAACCATTGAGAAATGGTCAAAGGATATGAACAGGCAGTTTTCTGATGAAGAAATCAAAACTATCTATTGCCATATGAAAAAATGTTCTAAATCACTATTGATTAGAGAGATGCAAATTAAAACAACTCTAAGGTACCATCTGACACCTATCAGATTGGCTAATATGACAACAAAGGAAAATAATAAATGTTAGAGAAGCTGTGGGAAAATTGGAACACGAATGCCTTGTTGGTGGAGCTGTGAACTGATCCAACCATTCTGGAGAGCAATTTGGAATTATGCCCAAAGGGCTATAAAGCTGTGCATACCCTTTGACCCAGCAATACCACTCTTGGGTCTTTTCCCCAAAGAGATCATAAAAAAAGGGAAAAGGACCCACATGTACAAAAATATTTATAGCTGCTCTTTTTGTGGTGGCAAGGAATTGGAAATTGAGGGGATGTCCATCAATTGGGGAATGGCTGAACAAGTTGTGGTATATGAATGTAATGGAATTCTATTGTGCTGTAAGAAACGATGAGCAGGTGGATTTAAGAGAAACTTGGAAGGACTTGCATGAACTGATGATGAGTGAGATGAGCAGAACCAGAAGAACATCATACACAGTATCATCAACACTATCTGTTGATCAACTGTGATAGATTAGATTCTTCTCACCAATACAACGGAACAAGAATGTTCCAAAGGACTCATGATGGGAAAAGCTCTCCAAATCCAGGGGGGAAAGAAAAGGAACTGTGGAATATGGATGCTAATTGGACCATACTAATTCTTTTGTTTTTGATTTCAGGTTTTTCCTTTGTACTCAGATCCTTCTCATATAACGTGACTAAGGCAGAAATATGTTTAATGTTATTATGTATATCATATTACCTGCTGTCTAGTGGGGCACTGTTTCCAGGCTGTAGTATCCCAAGCTTAACAAGTCCCAGGTGGCATAATTTAAGGAGAATCAGGTTCTTCCCTCTCCCGGCCTGTTTCCTGGTCCTAGATGACCCCAGACCAACTTGCCAATCAACCAGCTTTGTGTGTTGTGGTTGTTAGCTCCGACGAGCCTGTGCCCCTCCCCCAGCTGGGCCACTTCTACTCGAGCCTACCACCTGGTTCTCAGCAGGAGTGAAAAACCCAAGTTCTGCCTCAGCACCAGCACAGACCCCCGTAGTCTCCCCCCCTGCCCAGGTCTCAGCCCACTCACCAGACTGTGAGCTTAGTTCCAGACGACACTGGTGCTTCAGCTGATTCAGAGGCTCTGGGGGTCTCCTTCTCTGGTGAGGCCTTCCTGGGACTGGATCTGTGTCAGGGTGACTGTGGGGTTGGGTCCGACTCCTGTATCAGCACAGCAGCTCCCTCCTGACCTTCCAAGCCGTTCTTGGTTAGAAGATGATTTCAGCACATTCTTCTGTGAGTTTTGCTGCTCTGGGCATTTTCCTATGACCTTATTTGGATGTTTTTTGGAGCGATCATGTCACGAATTTGGGAGCTCAGTCAGTAATGTAACTTCTTAACCAAGATCCCCGGGTCAGATGTTTTGGTGGTCTTCTTCCAGGTCTACATTTTTGGTAATGTGTCCAAAAATGAAAGTAAGGAACGTCTTTAAGTAGTCCCGTGACTATGCTTGAGAGAAGGAGTTTGAGAAACCAAACTAAGGGGGCTCATTTAATTTCCCACAGAGGGTTTGACTCAAAATGCGATGCAAAGCAATGGACATAAAGTAAGGTAACTTCCTAAAGAAGCTCTCCGTGTTAGACATTTTGGTGGTCTTTATCGAGGTCTACATTTTTGGTAATGTGTCCAGAAATGAAAGTAAGGAACGTGTTTGAGTAGTCCAGGGAATTGCCTTTCGTCAACTTCACTAATTTCAATGAAGATACTGAGTGAGGAAAAAGAATGAAGTACTCTACTGATATACTTTGGATGAAGATCCTCTGGATCTTTGCTTGCATGAACATGTTCAGTAAGGTGAACTGAGAAAGCTCATTCAGTTGCCTTTTAAATTCTTCTTCTTCTTCATGGTCCCTGATGACTGAAAGTAATGTTTGTAATCAAAGTCATGGAGCTCCCTCATTGTGGTCTCTCCACTTGAAACTTATACGTTGAGGTTCTCTCTCTCTTCTTTTCAGTGAATGTGTTCCATTAGGTGAAACAAGGAAGGTCATTCCATTCAGGAAAGAAGTGCTTTCCCTTTACACTCAATGATCAGGTTGGTCCAATGACTGTCCTGAATCATTTTAAGAATTCAGCTTATGGCAATAGATAGCTTTGATTTCATCATCAGAAAACTGCCTGTTCATATCCTTTGACCATTTCTCAATTGGGAAATGAAGTGCATTTTCATAAATTTGATTTAGTTCCATATATATTTTAGAAGTGAGACCTTTATCAGAAGTACTGGCCATAAAAATTGCTTTCCACATTTCTGCCTCCCTTCTAATTTTGGATGTATTGCTTCTGTTTGTAGCTATCTCTTGTTTGGTCATAAACTATTCTCCTTTCCAAAGATCTGAAAGGCAGACTATTCCTTATCCTAATTTACCTATTGTACCACCTCTTATGTCTAAATCATGTACCCATTTTCACCTTAATTTAGTATAAGGTGTAAGATGTTGGTCTATGGTGGACTTCCGGTGTGGAGCCAAGATGGCAGAGGAAAGGCAGTGAGCTTCCAAACTCATGACATGATTGCTCCAGAAAACATCCTAGTAATGCCATAGGAAAATGCCCAGAGCAGCAAAAGCCACAGAAGAATGTGCTGAAATCATCTTCTAACCAAGAACAGCTTGGAAGGTCAGAAGGAGGGAGCTGCTGTGCTAATACAGGAATGAGCCCAACCCCACAGTCACCCTGACACAGATCCAGTCCCAGGAAGGCCTCACCAGAGAAGGAGACCCCCAGAGCCTCTGAATCAGCTGAAGCACCAGTGTCGTCTGGAACTAAGCTCACAGTCTGGTGAGTGGGCTGAGCCCTGGGCAGGGGAGAGACTACAGAGGTCTATGCTGGTGCTGAGGCAGAACTTGGATTTTTCACCCCTGCTCAGAACCAGGAGGTAGGCTTGAGTATCAATGGCCAAGACAGGGTGGGGGCACAGGCTCTTCAGAGCTAACAACCACAACACACAAAGCTGGTTGATTAGCAAGTTGGTCTGGGGTCATCTAAGGACCAGGGAACAGGGCGGGTGAGTGAAGAACCTGATTCTCCTTAAATCATACCACGTGGGACTTCTTAAGCTTGGGATACTGCAGCTTGGAAACAGTGCCCCACTTTAAGGAGCTAAAAGTCTAGTAAAAGAAAGGCAAGATGAGCAGACAGAGAAAGGTGAGGACCATAGAAAGTTTCCTCAGTAACAAGGAAGACCGAGGTGCACCATCAGAGGACGATGTCAACACCAGGGGCCCTATATCTAAAACTTCCAAGAAAAATATGAATTGAGCACAGGCCACAGAGGTTCTCAAAAAGGACTTTGAAGATAAAGTTAGAGAGGTAGAGGAAAAAATGGAAAGAGAAATGAGGGTGATGCAGGAAGGACATGAGAAGAAAGCCAACAGCTTGAAAAGTCAAATTGGCCAAATGAAAAAGGAGGTACAAAAGCTCTCTGATGAAAATAATTGCCTAAGAATGAGGATTGAACAAATGGAAGCCAGTGACTTTATGAGAAACAATAAAGCAATAAAGTAAATCCAAATGAGCAAAAAAAAAAAAAAAAAAAGAGGGCAATGTGAAATATCTTCTGGGAAAAACTGCAGACGTAGAAAATAGGTCCAGGAGAGATCATTTGAAATTTATTGGTCTACCTGAAAACCATGATCAAGGAAAGAGCTTAGACATCATCTTCCAAGATATTCTCAGGGAAAATTGCCCTGAAATTCTAGAAGAAGCTGAAATAGAAATTGAAAGAATCCACCGATCACCTCCATAAAGAGATCCCAAAAGGAAAACTCCTAGGAATATTATAGCCAAATTCCAGAGCTCTCAGGTCAAGGAGAAAATATTGCAAGCTGCCAAAAAGAAAGAATTCAAGTACTGTGGAGCCCCAGTCAGGATAGCACAAGATCTAGCAGCTTCTACATTAAAGGACCGGAGGGGATGGAATATCCCCTATTCCATAGGGCAAAGGAAATGGGATTACAACCAAGAATCACCTACCCAGAAAAACTCAGCATAATCTTTCAGTGGAAAAAATGGGACTTTAATGAAAAAGAAGACTTTCAGATATTTGTGATGAAAAAACCTGAACTGAATGGCAAATTTGACTTTCAAATACAAAACCCTAGAGAACCATGAAAAGTGGGAGCTGGGGGACATACCTGGGGTCGTACGGTGGGTGAATGGCTTGTGTCTGAGGCCGGGTTTTGGCTGGGATTCCCTGGGTCCAGGGGTGATGCTTTGTCCACTGTTTCACTTAGCTAGGTGATGACATCTTTAGGGTTAAATTGAGGGGTGAAGGGAATGCACTTGGTGGGGGGGGGAAGGGCAGAGGTGAAATCCTACATGAAAGAAACAGGAAAAGGTGGATGGAGTGGGGAAGTGATGGGAGAGGAGCAGGGCAGTAAATGAATTTTACACTCATCAGAATTGGCTCAAAGACCTCAATCTCATTAGAATTGGCTCAAGGAGGGAATAATGTACACACTCGATTGGGTGGCGTAATCTCTCTAACCTTGCAGGAAAATAGGAGGGGAAGGGGATAAAGAGAGAGGGGTAAAAGAAGGAAGGGCAGGGTGGGGGAGGGGACAGACAGAAGCAAGTCCCTTTCAAAGAGTGAAAGGATGAAAGAAGATGGATAATAGAATAAATATCATGGGGAAGGGACTAGAATGGAAGGGAAACAGTTAACAATAGTAATCACGAAAAAGAGAAAAGGGGGAAAATTGTACCGAAAAATATTTATATAGCAACTCTTGGTGGAGGCTAAGCATTGAGAATCAAGGGAATGCCCATCAATTGAAGAATGATGGAAAAAGCTATGGTATATGATTGTAGTGGAATGGTTTTGTGCTACAGGAAATGACAAACAGGATGATCCCTGAAAAACCTGGAAACACTAATGAACATTGATGTATAGTGAAGTGAGCGGAGCTGGGAGGACACTGTGCATAGTGACAGCAGTATTGTTCAATGAGAAATTGTGAATGACTTAATTACTCTCAGCAATGCAATGATCCAAGACAATCCCAAGGAAAGAATGAAGAAGCACCCCTATAGAAAGAACTGATAAAAATAACACTTGTAGATTGTACATATATAACCTGGTTGCAATTTTGTGGAGGTGGGGGAGGATAGGGAGGGAGGGAGGGAGGGAGAAAAATTTGGACCTCTAAATCTTATGAAAATGATTGTTGAAAAGCACCCTTACGTGTAACTGGAAAATAACATAAATGTTTGTTGCTAAAAAAAAATGTTTGTCTATGCCTAATTTCTGCTATACTATCTTCCAGTTTTTACAGCAGTTTTTGTCGAATTCCTATCCCAGAAGCTGGATTTTTTGGATTTATCAAACACTACATTACTAACGTTATTTACTACTGTGTCTCCTGTGCCTAGCCTATTCCACTGATCCTTCACTCTATTTCTTAGCCAGATAGTTTTGATGACTGCCCCTTTATAATAAAGCTTCAGATTTGGTACAGCTAACACACCTTCTTGTGCATATTTTTTTCTTTTTCTTTTTCTTTTTTTGGTGAGGCTACTGGGGTTGAGTGACTTGCCCAGGGTCACACACAGCTAGTAAGTGTCAAGTGTCTGAGGCCAGATTTGAACTCAAGTACTCCTGACTCCAGGATCGGTGCTCTACCTACTGCACCACCTAGCCGCCCCACTTTCTTTCATTATTTCCCTTGATATTCTTTACTTTTTGTTTTTCCAGATCAATTTTGTTATTATTTTTTCTAACTCTGTAAAATAATTTTTAGGTAGTCTGATTGGTATGGCACTGAATAAGTACATTAATTTAGGTAGAATTGTCATTTTTACTATATTAGCTCTGCCTTCCCATGAGCAATCGATATCTTTCCAATTATTTAGATTTGATTTGATTTGTGTGAAAAGTGTTGGGAAATTGTGTTCATAGAGTTCCTGGGTTTGTCTTGGCAAGTAGACTCCCAAGTATTTTATATTATCTACCACTACTTTAAATGGAATTTCTCTTTCTATCTCTTGCTGCTGGACTTTTTGGTCATCTATAGAAATGCTGATGATTTATGTGGATTTATTTTATATCCTGCTACTTTGCTAAAGTTGTTCATTGTTTCCAGTAATATTTGAATTGATTCTCTAGGATTCTCTAAGTATACCAACATATCATCTGCAAAGAGTGATAATTTTGTTTCCCCCTTGCCTATTCTAATTCCTTTTCTTCTCTGATTGCTAAAGCTAACATTTCTAGTACAATATTAAATAATAGAGGTGATAATAGACATACCTGTTTCACCCCTGATCTTATTGGGAAGGCCTCTAACTCCTTCTTCACTATTTCCCCCCCAAAATTTGTATAATATTGGAGTTAATTGTTCTTTAAATGTTTGGTAGAATTCACCTGTAAACCCATCTGGGCCTGGGGATTTTTTCTTAGGGAGTTCATTAATGCCTTGTTCAATTTCTTTTTCTAATATGGGCTTATTTAAGGATTTTATTTCCTCTTCAGTTAACCTGGGCAGTTTGTATTTTTGTAAATATTTATCCATTTCATTTAGATTGTCAAATTTATTGGGATACAGTTGAGCAAAATAATTCCTAAATATAGATTTAATTTCCATTTTATTGGTGGTAACATCACCTCTTTCATTTTTGATACTGGTAATTTGGTTTTCTTCTTTCTTTTTTAAAATCAAATTAACCAATATTTTATCTATTTTATTGGTTTTTTCATAAAACCAACTCTTAGTTTTATTGATTAATTCTATACTTTTCTTGCTTTCAATTTTATTAATTTCTCCCTTAATTTTCAGGATCTCTAGTTTAGTATCTATTTGGGGATTTCTAATTTGTTCTTTTTCTAGCTTTTTAAGTTGCATGTCCAATTCATTGATCTCTTATTTCTCTTTTTTTATTCATGTAAGCAGTTAGAGCTATAAAATTTCCCCTAAGCACTGCTTTGGCTGCATCCCATAGATTTTGGTATGTTGTCTTATTATTGTCATCCTCTTGGATAAAGTTATTGATTGTTTCTATGATTTGTTGTTTGACCCATTCATCCTCCCCCCCCTTTTTTGTGAAGTAATTGGGGTTCAGTGACTTGCCTAGGGTCACACAGCTAGTAAGGCTGGATTTGAACTCAGGCCGTCCTGAATCCAGGGCCAGTGCTCTATCCACTGCACCATCTAGCTGCTCCCCATTCATTCTTTAGAATGAAATTATTTAGTTTCCAATTGATTTTCAGTCTACTTTTCCATGGTTCTTTCTTACATGTAATTTTTATTGCATCATGATCTGAGAAGGATACATTTACTATTTCTTCCTTTCTACATTTGACTATGATGTTTTTGTGCCCTAATACATGGTCAACTTTTGAAAATGTGCCAAGTACTGCTGGGAAGGTATATTCCTTTCTTTCCCCAGTTTTCTCCAGACATAGTATTCTAATCACCTCTTTCACTTCTTTTTAATTTATTTTGTGGCTAGATTTATCTAATTCTGAGAGGGGGAGAGTCAGATCCCCCACTAGTATAATATTACTGTCTAATTCCTCTTGTAACTCATTTAACTTCTCCTCTAAGAACTTGGATGCTATACCACTTGGCGCATACATATTTAATATTGATATTACTTCATTATCTATACTACCTTTTTTAGAAAGATGTAGTTTCCTTCCTTATTTCTTTGTTTGTTTGTTTGTTTGTTTTGGTTTGGTTTTTGCAGGGCAATGGGGGTTAAGTGACTTGCCCAGGGTCACACAGCTAGATAAGTGTCAAGTGTCTGAGGCCAGATTTGAACTCAGGTCCGCCTGAATCCAAGGCCAGTGCTTTATCCACTGGGCCACCCAGCTTCACCCCCCCCCACCTCTTTTAAAGAGATCTATTTTTGCCTGGGCTTTGTTTGAGATAAGGTTTGCCACCCCCGCTTTGTTTTACTTTAGCTGAAGCATAATATATTCTGTTCCGGTTTTTTACCTTTACTCTGTGTATATCTCTCTGCTTCAAATATGTTTCTTGTAAACAGCATATTGTAGGATTCTGGTTTCTCATCCACTCTGCAATTCACTTCCATTTTATAGCAGAGTTCATCCCATTCACATTCACCGTTATTATTACTAATTGTCTATTCCCCTCCATTCTATTTACCCCCTCCTTTCACACTATTCCGCCTATCACTATTGATTAGAGAGATGAAAATTAAAACAACTCTGAGGTACCACTTGATATCTATCAGATTGGCTAAAATGACAAAAAAGGAAAATAATAAATGTTGGAGAAATGTTGTGAAAAAATTGGAACACTAATGCATTGTTGGTGGAGCTGTGAACTGATCCAACCATTCTGGAGAGCAATTTGGAATTATGCCCAGAGGGCTATAAAGCTGTGCAGATCCTTTGACCCAGCAGTGCCACTTTTGGGTCTTTTCCCCAAGGGGATCATGGAAAAGGGAAAAGGACCCACATGTACAAAAATATTTATAGTTGCTCTTTTTTGTGGTGGCAAGGAATTGGAAGTTGAGGGGATGCCCATGAATTGGGGAATGGCTGGACAAATTGTGGTATATGAATGTAATGGGATACTATTGTGCTGTAAGAAACAATGAGCAGGAGTTCAGAGAAACCTGGTGGGACTTGCATGGGCTGATGATGAGTGAGATGAGCAGAACCAAGAAAACATTGTGCAGAGTGTCATCAACATTGTGTGTTGATCAACTGTGATAGACTGGATTCTTCTCCCCGACCCAATGGTACAAGAAAGTTCCAAGGGACTCATGATGGAAAAGGCTCTCCAAATCCGAAAAAAAAAAAAAAAGGAACTGTGGAATGTGGACATTGATTAGACAATACTATTTCTTTTGGTTTTGGTGCTGTTGTTTTTCTTTTTTGAGGGTTTTCCTCTTTGCTCTGATTCTCCTTGTACAACATGGGTAATGCAGAAATGTGTTTAATGTTATTATACATAGAGAGATATATAGATATCAGATTACCTGCTGTGTAGGGAAGGGGGGGGAAGGGAGGGAGAAAAATTTGAAAATAAAAATCTCATCTAAACAAATGTTGAAAACTTGAAGAAATAAATAAATTAAAAAAAAAAAAAAGAATTCAGCCTACAAAGGCCTCTCATCTCATTCTTTGCCTGAGAGAGAGAAGGAGTTTGATAAACCAAACTAAGGGAGCTCATTCCATTCCACACAGAGGGTGTGACTTACAATGGGATTTAAACCAAGGGACATAATGTAATGTAACTTCCTCACAAAGATCACTGCATCAGACATTTTTGTGGAGTTTATCTAGGTCCACATTTATAAGTCATACCCCTAGGGTGTGTTAGGACATAAGTCCAAAATAGGATATGAACCTCTCACAAGGAGGAGATTAAGATAATGAGGAGATAACCTACTTTTTCTTACTATAAATATAACCATTTTCCTCTCCCTATTTGAGACACCTACCTCATTTGCGTGCTTCTCCCCGTGACCCCCAATCTTCTAAGAAAACTTGGGAAACTGGGTCACTGAGTCTTGTAATTCTTTGGGACACCTCATGATCAATTTGATCAATTAAATCTATCCCCCTACTTCATTTCCTGGTGCCTCTGTGTGAGCCTGAGAGTTTTACTCCCTGACTCATACTTTGTTTTTTTCCCCCTTGGAAACAGTGAGGGCAGACTTTTGTCTTTCGCTCCTGTACCCAGGCTGAGCCCCTCTGACAGGCAAGCTTTAGCAGAGCTAAAGGGGGGTGGGGGTGGGGCGTGTGCATACAGGGGAGGGGGGGACTTCTCAATGATCAATCCCTGCAGGGATTTTCCTTTAATTAAGTGATTGGTAGTCTGGGGAACACTCTGGATTGAGTCTTGGCCTTTAATTGGCATTCACTTGGGTGCAGGTGCAGGTGTTGGGGACCTCTGGGAGGACAGAAGTTAGAGGAGTCGGGGGTTTATTTTGATGGACTGGGACAAGTTCAACCTCACTGACCTTAAAAGAAAACACTGTGGGGCCACAGTAATCCACTCATTGGGCTCTTGGATTGCCCAGGTGGAGTACGTGTTTCTCTCCTCAGTCAGAAACCTCAGTCCAGTTGAGTGGGCCACCAAGGTCAGAAGGTCAGTGAGGCTACTTTTAGATTTATTTTTCTCAGTGCAGTCTAGCCCAACCCACCTTAAAGGGACAAGGAGAGAAAGCATTCTGCATAACTCTGACCCCTCAGGTGTATCCTTAAAAAACTGGGGGGAAAATTGGATGTAGGCCAAAAGAAATGAGTGATATTCTATTGTAACACCTAATGGCTGTTATTTTCAGGAGAGAGGACAATTAAGTTAAACAGGCCTCCTGATTAGACCCTACCACACTCTGGAGTGGACCGGACTGGAAGGATAATACCTCACAGCTGTTGGTTTGCTTCTTGTTTCACACTGTTCATCTGCTTCTTGCCTCGTGCATTTATGTGTCTGTAAAACGTTGTAAACGTGTTGTATGGGAGAAGTTTTGGCTGAACCCCTATTGCCTTTGGAGTGGCGGCCAGGCTTGGGGGAGGCGGGGGAGGGGAAGGCAGTCGCTGATCTTTACATGTGCGTGTCTACTTGCGCATATGTACATGTTTATATATGTATCTCTATTTCCCCTACCCCCTTAAAAATCTGGTATAGACCAAAACTAGCACAAACCACATCGCCCCCCACACCATCTGAGATGACTTGGTTATTTTGGAGATGTCCATCTTGGAATGTCTAATTCAGCAAGAAAATCAAAAAAGTTCAGAAAAAACTTTATTTTCAAAAGCAATCACAACACTGTCACAAGTTTATAACACCACTAACAGCAAGTTTTATAATTTACTGCATGAAAGAAATGTGAACTATTTTCAAACCTTTAAAACAATGTTTAGAGGATAACTCGAAATTAGTCGTTAGTAGTTCCCTACCACTAAACTCAATGCTTAATTTCTTTGAGTTGAAAAAAAAAAACCCTCCTGTTTCTTTTAGTATCTGTTTCTGCCTCCTCTTTCAGATCGGCTTCCTGCACGGCCACCACCTCCTGGTGCTCCACGGCTGGAAGTCCTGTATGAATCACGAGGGGCAGGATATCCCCTGTCCATTGAAGAAGGAAGCCCTCTCTCTTGTCTGCCAACACGATCACGACCACTTGAATAAATATCACTTCGGCTACTTGAGTAACTTTCACGGCTTCCACCATATCCATCTCGTGTGCTGCTATAATAATCCTCATAGCGACTACTTCCCCCATAAGAGGGAGGAGGCCCTCGAGCAGTTGGAGCACTGCGGGAGTTACCTGCAGGTACTTATTAAAGACAAACACGCAACATTTAAATCTTTAATCTTTAATAATTTCAATCTTTAATCTTTAAATCTTAAATATTTAAATTAGTTTTTGCAAGGAAATAGATTTCTTTTTCGATGCAAATTTATATAAATGACATCGAATTAATCTAATGGTCGAATATTAAAAACAAACAATTCCATAAACATCACCTTATACTTTTTCCAGTATTTTCACCACTGGCAAGAAAAACAATGAATGCCAATTCTTTCATGAAGACTAATAAGTAAGTTTAAAGTAATTCCTTAGAGAATAAAAATTTTAAATCCCTTAAGTTACCAGGAGACTAAAAAAGATATTCTTCTTAAAACTTGCTAATGAGGGGCTATGCACTTGTAGTTTATGATCCAAAAAACTATGTTCTTACCATAAGTCTCATAAGAATCTCTGTAGGACCCTCCACTTGGGTGATCTGAATAGTCTCTATCACGACCTCCACCATACGCATCACGGTCACTAAATAAAGAAAACGTATTAAGCAAAAACTGTGAAAGCTTAAATCATAAATATCCCAATTTAAAATAAACCAATTTTGATGGTACTGTACCTATATCCTCTAGATGTATACTCATCACGTGAGCTAGAATGGCCATAGTCACGGTATGTATAGTTCCTTGGAGTTGGAGCATAATCTTTGGAATCCCGAGAACTTGTATAATCTCTGCTTGAATAAGTAAAATTAAGGAGTACATTTTTCTAATTTAATTTAATTTAACATAAAATAAAATAAAAACACTCCCCAACTAAAATACTACATTACTTTGCTTACCTCTCTTTAGTACTGTAACTATCATCTCTTGGTGACATATACACATCTCTGTGTGATGACATTGGTTCTCTTCGTGAAGGACCTCCATAGCTATCTCTTCCATGAGATACTAGACCTTAAAAATGTTTAAAAATTTTAAACCAACTTCTGAAGTAATGTAATTAAATTATAACTACAAAGAAATGAAAAAAAAACCAGGAGGCCAACTTAAGTGTGGGTAAGGACTTGAATCTCTTAATGTTCTTTAACTCTCTTCTGCCTACAGTATTAACCAGTTTATAAAGTATCTGAAAGTAAAATAATATGTTGATTAAGGATTGGTTAGGAAAGTTGTCAATTTTTAAATTCTTTGTTAAATCCTACAATTAGAAACGAGTACTGTTACTGAACCCTAAAATATTCCTTAATCTATTACCTTTTCAAGTCATTTGATTTTACTCTCTGAAGAAGGTAGGTGGCATGAGCACAATTCTTACAAAATATGTAAAGGAAAGTCTGAGTTAAATTTTGCCTCAACTACTAGTTGTGACCCTTGGTAAACTACTTATGTTTCCTCAGTTTTGTCTTCTATAGTATGTGGAAAGTAATACGACATATCTCTCAGGATTGTTGAGAGGATATGCTTCTGCAACATAAATGTCATCTATACATTACATAAATATCAGCTATAATTATTAATAAGATTCCATCTCCATCACCCATAATTGTCAAAGGCATTTAAGGCAACTTACAGTTTACCCACTTAACTTTTTTCTTGATCTATTTTAAGTTTTTACCTCACATAACTTTTGTTAAACATTTTTATTAAAAGTCTTGAGTTCCAAATTTTATGTTATTCATCTGCAATCATATAAATTTTCAAAAAAGATTTTGTTTAAATAACCTTAAGTAAAACTGATTTCCTTTGTAATCCTATAAAAAATTTTTATACTTATTTTTATGGACTTAACATCCAGAGAAGGGATCCAAACCACACAACTTTGCCAAATCTACCTTGACCTTTCAAACCACTTTCTGCCATTATATCCCAACATAAACTTCTTCCTGCCATCAGTCTTGGTGTCTTTACTCTGGACTATTCTTTTCTCACCTACAAAAAGGCTAGCAATCTTTGACAATGGTACAGAGCATGAAAACTATCCCTTACTGTAATTATTATAAACCTATTATTTTTGTGGGGCAAAAAAAATGTTCCTTCTTGTTCAGAAACTTAGTATTTGGTAAGGAAGCCTTCCTGAACATGAAACCCTGTAAGATGCATCATCCTGTTCCAAATGAAATTTCATTACTGACTACAATGATTTCTTTTTATAAATGAACCTTTCTAATGTACAGAGAACTTACCTCTTCCTCCCACTCCGCTACTGCTACGTACTGGTCCAGAAGGTGCAGACCTTTTAGGTGGAGGACCTCCGCTTCGTGGAGGTGGGCCCCTTTTAACTGGGACTGGTCCCCTGGAAGAACCCACGTTGAAATGAAGAGAATATCCACTGTCATCTATGGAAAAAAGAAAAAAAAGAAAAAGAACCCATTGATAAGACTACCATTAATTGAATCAATATGCATGATCAATAATAATGAATTTCAATTTACATACATTCTTTGCAATGGTATAGAATTTGATGTCAATTTGTTTCTACAGCTTATTCTCACTTGATGTATTTTCCAAACAAAGTAAATTTATTTTACCAGAATAATAGTCCACTTTTAGAAATATTAGTCTCCAGCTAAGCTAACACAAATAAAATCATTATACAAATATTCCAATCTCACCTTGACATCACATGATCATAAGAAAATAACCACTTATGTAGTGATATGATAAAATGGATTTTTTCAAATTTGCATATAATTTTAAGTTGAATTTGTCTTCCTTTTCCCTCTGAGGGACAACAAAGTGGGGCAAAACTTCAAGTATAATCTATTCTTTTAGATCATGAAATTTTATTTCATTTTCAAGAAGACAAACAATACATTTGCAAAGGAAGAGTTTTTTTCTTCCTTCGTAGGTTAAGAACACAGAAAGGCTCATTTGACAAAAACAAATCATCAAGGTGTTGAACTTTGTCAGTTCAGGCACTGATTGCTACATTACCCAAATGCCCTCCACGAGGTGGCCCTCTTGCTCCACCACTTCCTCATCTTCCACCTCTAAGACTTCTCGAAGGACCTCTGCTTCTTGGAGGGGGGGTGGTGGCCCTCGCCTACCAGGACTTTCAAAAGATGGTTTGGTGGCTTGTTCTACCTTAATTGTTTTTCCATCTAAGGACTAAAAGGAACAATTATTTTATCAAATGTTAAAATGAATTATAGTTCAAAGAACTCACTTGTTCAAATTTTTATTTAAATATGAGATGATTTTCTTGCTCAGTTTTCTTGGATAAAGACTTATTGCCCTCTCAAAAGACAGCATTTAATTGACTTTTCACAAAACCCATGAGTAACCCAAAAACCAGGTGTTTAGTGTACCTACAGTGACTTTAAGAATACCTTAGGCAGAAAAAAAATGGACAGCAATACTTTTTTTATGACAATTTTTGTACTATTTATAGTAAAATGTTTATTTCTAGTTGCCAGTTGAGTTTCTTTTTCAAATGTTTACTGGTAAAAATGTGAACATTGTAGTATTTCCTCAAACTCAGTATTTTACAAGCCAAATTACTTTATTGACAATATGAGGATAGCGGCAGTGTATAAAGCACTGGCCCTGGGTTTACACACCTGACAGTTACTAGCTGCGTGACCCGGGGCAAGTCACTTAAACCCTCATTGGCCCGCAGAAAAGAAAAAGAAAATATGAGGATAAGATTAATTCAAGCTGGCCAGCCAGCTAAATAGACATACCCATCACCTCTCAGCTTGCTTAATGTAAGCTTCATATAATCTGATTTGAAAAGTTATGGTTTGATTGTTCGAAGGTTCAGTCTTTTTTTTTTCTGAATTTTTCAGATTGTTTTATGTGACTGACTGTACTGTACTTTAAAAAAACTGTTAGAATGCTTCCTTTTAATTCCATCTTCCTTTTGTTCATAAACACACTTTCTAAAACTTATCAAATAAAATGTCACTTCATGTTTTTCAGCTGGATTTATTACTGGTCTCTAATTTTTCTTTATTACAGCTTGACAGGTCTCCTTTGTGATCCTATGTATTTAATTGTATTTAAATGTAATTGTAGAATCTAAAAAACCAAAAACAAAGTTTTGAAACAAAATAGTTGGGTTAGATCACTTTGACATGGTTGAAATAGTGAAACACCAAATGATTTTGGAAACAAAATTATAATCTAATAGGAATTGAAAAAGAAATTAGTTTGAGTTAACACCTTTTTTCAAAGGTACTGAAGCACAGGTTTTAGGGGTTAGAGGTGATGGCATATTGTAGATGATCATGGTTAAAGAAATCTCTGGTAAGCTATTGCTTACACTACTATTTCTGTTTTTATAGAAATGGAAAGTGAAGTTTAATTAAAAATATCAAGAAAGGTTAACAGGGGAAAAGAATATATGTTTTTGTTAGGATGAAGTTCTGTAGATAGATATTTTAGTTGGACAAGATAATCCTGAAAAATTGTTTGCAGAAGATTATCCCAACAAAAAGGAAGATACTGTCAATTAGGATGGGTAGAATGCATGTTTAAAGTAAATGAAGTAATTCCTTAAAATTCTGTTTTGAAAACTTGTCATAAAAGGTTTGGTGTTTTTTTGTTTTGTTTTTTTAGTGAGGCAATTGGGATTAAGTGACTTGCCTAGGGTCACACAGCTAGTAAGTGTTAAGTGTCTGAGGCTGGATTTGAACTCAGGTCCTCCTGACTCCAGGGCCGGTGCTCTATCTACTGCGCCATCTAGCTGCCCCAGGTTTGGGTTTTTTTGGGAGCATGAACCTGTTGGGATGTATTTTGTGAGGGTTCCAAACGGAATAAATTAAATGGAAAAAAAAATGGAAGAAGCCTGAGATGGAAATAAAAGTACAAATAAAACTACCTTTCCATTCATGTCTCTTGCAGCATCTTTGGCATCAGCTGGACTCTCAAAAGTAACGAAAGCAAAGCCTCTGGATTTGTTGGTTTCTCGATCTTTCATCAAAAGAACTGAGACAAAAATGAGATTTTTTGAAATGAAATTTAAAATGCTAAAGGGATTTAAATAAAGTTTTCAATGTTTTTCTGGATTAATTTCTCACAGATTTGGGCAGTAAGGTACATTAAGGACATTTTATTTCTTACAAGATCTAAAATAATTGCCGTTTCTTAATAAAAGAGTATCGTTGATACTTACCTTCTACTATACGGCCATATTTCCCAAAAACTGATTCAAGGCCTTTTTCATTGGTTTCTGTACTGAGCCCTCCTATAAATAACTTCCCCGGACGATCCGCTTCCACCATTTTTGCAACAATCTGTAAAATAATGGTAAAATCTGGCGATTTCACAGCAAAATTCTTAACCTGAAATTTTTATGTAGTTATCTTAATCGAATTTTACGTCATACTTTCCCATTAAATGTACAAGGAAATATTCTGTGGTATCTGTCGAGGAGTAAATTTTCCTCAGACATTTTAAAATCTATATTTCTGAAAAATAATTTTACCTCAGCGCTATTCGGTGGGCGGGGCGGGAAGGAGTGAGGCGAGAGGCGAAGTGAGTCGCAAGGCGCCTGAGGCGGAGGCCGGGTGGGGATGGGGGCAAAGCAAAGCGAGGAGGGGGCAGGGAGAAGACGAAAAGCGCGGGAAGGAGGAGGGAGGCGCCTGGCGGAGGGAGGGAAGGAGGAGGCGCGAGGCGGGAGGGAGAGGGGAAGGGGCGAGGCGAAAGGCGGGGCTTGAGGCGGCGGAGGGAAGGGGCGTGGCGAAGCGCGAGGCGGGAAGGGGAGGGGTAAGGCGCGAGGCGGGATGAGGAGGGAAGGGTGAGATGAAAAACTCGGCAAAGACTTGGCCTCTGCACAATATTCCTATGTGCTTTCCAGCAATGCCAAAGAAGGAAAGGGCTATAGCCACTGCATCTTCATACGTGACATGTGCATGCCAGACAAACTCTTTTCATGTAAAGGACGGCTCAGGAAAGATTTGCTCAGCAGCCCCTCTGCTCTCAGGTGGTTCGCAAGCGAAATAATCACAGCCCAATTAACTGCAAGCCTTTGGATCCTGGCTACTGGAAGCATTGCTTCTCGCCCCTTCGGTCTCTCCTGAATTCGGCCTGCCAATGGCAAGATTCTGGACAGGTTCTGTCCTTTCCCAGGAGGCAAGCCGCAAACTCTTTTCCATCGCTTTGCTCAAAGGAAAATGGGCTGATGCTGAAAATGGTCTTCATGGCTCGAGACCAATTCTCCTGCAAAGGAGGTGACAGTGCTTTCCTACAGAGAACCTCGAAGTGATTCTTGTCCCTCCAGAGGAGAAATGGGCTTGCAGAGCCGGGGAACTCTCAGGGTCCGAGGAGAAATGGTCGCTTCTGCCCCAATCACGTTGGAAGTTTGAGGAGTCCAAAGCACCGCCCTTCTCTTCCCACTTTACGCAACATTTCCCAGATCCACAGGAAGACAGACGCCTCGGGCCATGCCAATACGTGATCCCTGATTGCTGGAAGCCCGAAGCAATCTGGCCCTGCTGGAAAGCCAAAGGATTTCTTTGGGCTCCAAGGGCAAATGGTGAATTTCTCTCACTGTAGCGGAGGCCAGACCCAGAACACAAGCATGAAGTAGGCTTTGGGAAGGGTCCACGCTCTGCAGTTTCCCTTTTTCGGGGAACAAGGGGAATGGATGCAGAGCCTGATACCAAGGTGACGTGCACGAGGACCCCTGTGGTCTAGAGCAGAACTCGTGGTCATCTTCGAGTTCCTTTGGACTCCCCGCTGAGAGCGCTCCAGGGGAGTGTGCTTCAAGCTTCTTGCCAGTCAGATGACCTGGAGGATTTGACTTTATCGCCTTCAAGGGCTGACACTCGCTCGGCGTGGTCTCCTGGCCAATCTCTCCAGAAGATGCTCTCCCTTGTTGCCAACGGTTTGCTGCGTTGCTCAGAATATCAAGTGACCTCCGCACGGCTCGCATCGGCTTCAGGTCTCCTCACCAAAGAACACATCTCCCTAGCACACCAGCAGAGCTGGCCATTTCACCTAGTTCTGGACAGTCCTCCATTCCGTGCCCCCGCCCCAGAATTCCCGTCAAGCCTGCTACTGGAGGAAGTTCATCCAGCACCTCAGGTACTCTCCTTCAGTAGGATCCCACTTTTCCCACACTACCACGAAGGCCGCAACAAGTCTTTCATTGTGTGCCTTCTGACGCCCTGCATTAGAACACGTGCCATAACTTGATTTCCTGCTTCATGGAAAAGGGATTGGAAATGGGAAAAAAAAATTCCCCCGTAGGGTCTCTGAAAATGCCTCACCTAAACTAGGCAACACTTGTCCACAAGAGAAGACTCCTTGGGAAACCTGGAAGCACTTACTTGAACTGATGCTCAGAGAAATGAGCAAAACCAGGAGAGCACTTTACACAGAGATCACCTGTGAAAGACTTCTTGCTGTGATTTCTGTGACTTCTGCGATAGACTTCTTTCTGTGATTGCTTCTCAGCCATGTCATGGTCCAAGAGGCTTCCAAAGGACTCGTCTCAGAAAATGCTCTCCAAATGCAGGAAAAGAACTGTGGCATCCAGATGCAGAGAGCACCATACTTTTTCGACCTTTTCGTTTTTCTTTTGTGAGGTGTTTCCCTTTTGTTCTGATTCTTCTTTCACAGCCAGACTAAGGCAGAAATATGTCTAATGGGATTGTGCATATATAACCCTTATCGGATTGCTTCCTTTCTTGGGGAGTTTGGGGAAGGGAGGGAGCAAAATTGGCAACGAGAAATCTTACTTTTTTTTCTGATAAAGGTATTTAATTTTTTTCCAGTTACATGTAAAGATGGTTCTCAACATTTGTTTATAAAAGCTTTCCAATTTAAGATTTTTCTCCCTCCTTCCCATCCCTCCCCCCTCCCCTAGACAGCACACAATCTGACATATATAAATCTTATAAAAAGAAATGTCGACAACCATTTCTACCTGTAAGCAGAAAATAAGGAAATATTGTTAGAATGAGAGAGACAGACAGACAGACAGACAGACAGAGGGAGAGAGAGAGAAAGGACTCCTAGGGCTTTACCTGTCCTTTACAGGAGAATTTGACGAATAATTGAGTCCATTTTCAGGGAGAGCCAATTTTCCTTTTAGGGAAACGATTGTACAGAATTTGCGTCTTCACTCTTGGTAAATGACAGAAACGTAGTTGTGGAAAAATTTCCCAATGTTGCCATTGGCAACCGGAATTCAAAAGAGACTAATGGGCGAGAAGCAATGCTCCTGGTTGCCATGATCCAATCCCTTCCAAGAAAAGGTGATATCCTTGAGAACGACCTGACCTCAGAGTCCCTTCAGAGGAAATCTTTCCAGAGTCGTCATTTAGCTGAAAAGAGTTCGGTTGGTATGGAGATTTCACATTGGAAGATCCAATGGCTGTAGGCATGCTCCTGTTTGGCAATGCTGGAAAGCGTGTTGGAAGATCGTGGAGGTGTGGGACGCAAGCCTTTGCCCAGCAGGAGTGTTTGCGAGTGTCAAATGGCACGACTTTTGCCTTTTGGATCCCCTCTTCCTGCCCTCTTTGAAGGTATACCCCAAAGGAGTCTTCCCTTGTGGATAAGATTGGCAGTGTCCCGTCAAGGAATTTTCTGAGATTTTGCGGGGGTACTTTTCTTCCATTTCCAATCACTTTTCCGTGAAGCAGGAGAACCGGAAATTGCACCTGTTCATTTCCCGGGGCTTCTGAAGGTGCAAAATGAAGTCTTCTTAACAGCGTCCCTGGCAGAGAGGGACAAATAGGTTTCCTCCCGCCCAGTGTGCTTCCGGTGCTGAATTACCTACCTCCATCAGCAGCTTTGAGAGGAATTCCGAGGAAGGGGAATGGAGTTGAGGTCTGTCCAGAACCAGGTGAAATGCCTATACACGCCCGAGGCCTGCGGAGATGGGTTCTTTTGTGAGGACAGCTGAGCCCACGGCTAGGCCTGCTGATGTCACTTGACGTTCTTAGCAACACAGCGGACTGTTTCTAAGAAAAAGAAAAACGGCATTTTCCTGCGAGGTTTGATCCGTGGCCAGGCACACCGAGTGGCCCCTTGACGGAGACACATCAGATGTTTCAATGAAGTAAGGATTTAGCCTGTTCTTGTCCAGGTCGTCTGACTGGTACGAATCTTGGAGCAGATTCAACCGGAGGGCTCTCAGCAGGGTGTCCAATGGGACTCGACCTTGACAATCAGTTTGGTGGCCTAAATCAGGGGTGGTGGGCAAAGTCGACTTGGTTTCAGATTCCACTGGCTTTAGTCAAGATCCCTGAAAAAGGGAAAAGACGGAGCTTAGTCATTTTCTTAAGCATTCTTCATCCTTGTCTTCCACTTCTGGCCTCTCGGGCATTAAGCCAATTAGAAATTTCCCCCTTGCTCATGGCAACGAGAACCGTGTATTTTCTTTAGTCCTAAATTCTTCCCCTGTCCACAGATCTGACAGATAAACTATTCCATGCTCTCTTAATTTGCTTATAGTATCATCCTTCATGTATAAATCATGTGCCCATTTTGACCTTAGTTTTCGTATACTGTGTAAGATGTTGGTCTATAGCTACTTTCTGCCATACTGTTTTCCAGTTTTCCCAGCAGTTTTTGTCAAAAAAAAAAAAAAGAGTTTTTGTTTCAAGACCTTGGATTTGTGGGGTTATAATATGCTAGAATCATGTAAACATACATTTTAAAAGCAAAACTGTATTCTACTGCATTCATGTACCACAGTTTATGCCCAGTTGGTGGGCATTTACTTCCCCCCCACCCCCAATTCTTAGAAACCAGAAAAGGCATTGCTACAAATATATAAGGGGATGTTTCCCCCCTTATCATTGTTGTCCTTGGGGTAAAAGACCCGTAGTGGAATCTCTTTTTGTTTGTTTGCTTGTTTGTTTTGTTGTTTGTTTGTTTTGCGGGGCAATGAGGGTTACACTTAATTTGGTATTTCATTTTTATTGATTACATGTAAAAACAATTTTAACATTTTTTTCTAATTTTAAGTTACAAGTTCTCTTCTGGGTTCCGTCCCCCCTCCCTCATTGAGAAAGCAAGCAATTTGAAATAGAAGATATGTGTGTGGTTGTGTGAAACATATTTCTGTATGAGAAAAGCTGTGAAATAAAATGAAGACCAAAAAGAACCCAAGAAAAAGTATCTTTGATCCGGACTTAAGTTTCACCAGTTCTTGTTCTGGAGGTGAACATCAGTTTTCCCCCTAAGTCTTTCAAAATTGTCTTGGATCATTGTATTAAGAATTGCTAAGTAATCCACTGTTGGTGGAGTTGTGAAAAGATCCAGTCATTCTGGAGAGCAATTTGGAACTATGCTCAAAGGGCTATGGAACCGAGCATATCCTTTGATCCAGCAATACCACTGTTAGAGTTTTATCCCAAAGACATCCACAAAAGGGAAAAAAGGCCTTTCCCCCCTTTTCTTTACAGCCACTTTTTCTTTCCCAAGGCTTTTGTGGCCAGCATATAAAGAGTTTGACTGAACGATGACAGGTTGTGACCCCTTTTCACTTTGGATAGCACAAGGAGATTTTTAAATTCCAGTATTTTTACCACATCCAATACTTATAAAACATTAGATTTCATGTCTTTCTAGAGATTTCTCCTGAAAAGAAAACCTTAAGAATTTTCCAAAAGCATTCTACTTTAGATTAAAAAACCACTTCTGACTGCTAAAAGATGTATGTCAGTTTTGACATTCAATAGAATCTTCATTTCACTTGTTCTTGCCAAAGCCAACATTAGACTTATTTCCACCTTCTCAATACATACACTTTTCATGCATAAAGGTAACTGACAGTGCCTGGAGGAAACAGAAACAGTGGCAATGTCCAAAGTGGGTGTATTGTAAAGGTTTCGAGATTTGCGAGGTATAATAAGCACACTCACACTTCTAGAGTTACAAGAACTTTATTAAGTATAGGATAGCGAGTTAGACAAGGACAATAACTTTCAGAGGCATGGAAATAGAGAAACAAAGACACAATAACAATTCTAATCACGACTACAGTAATAGAAGACATACATCGCCAAATCAGGGAAGCACCAACATCTCGATTTCTACCTGGGGAATCCCGGTTCACAGCTTCCAGAGTCCTGCCTGGGATAGGTCCCAGGCAGAGGGCCCTCTCCAAGGGTGAGATTCCAAATACCACTTTCCCAGTGAAGACATATACAGTTTTAAACAAAGAAGACCTTAAGCCAACTGCTTGCTTGACCAGCAGAGACGTTACCTGCCTTTCTCAAAGGCTGGCCAAGCCTGTGAGATAGGGAGAAACACCCTGCTTTGACCGGAATACATTTATCTGTTTCCGAACCTCCGCAAAAGTTCTGTTTTGTTCCAAGGAAGCAGGCCAGGCTTTCGAGGAAGAAAAAAAACCTATCAAAAACTAAAGGGTCCCAGCAAGTGTATATTCTCGTGAAGAGGGAAGATCTTCCTGATTTCATAATTAACCCTTCAGTGCATTGCCAACCTACCTCTACGAAGCCCATCTTTACAAAACATGTCTTTTATTTCTATCTAATTGGCTCTGTCACACTTTCTTTTTTTAGAATAATAATCATTTTATCTGAAGTTTTGAATTCCAAATTCTATCCCACCTTCCTTCACTCCCCTCACTCTTCCCTAAGGCATTAAGCAATCAGACATAATTATGTGGGTAAAAATGTTGACGCATCTAAAACAGGAAATCCTGAATGGATTAACCTGGTGATGTGGCTGTACAAAAATCTATCTATCAGGGCAGCTAGGTGGCTCAGTGGATAGAGCACTGGCCCTGGAGTCAGGAGTTCCTGAGTTCAAATCCGGCCTCAGACACTTAACACTTACTAGCTGTGTGACCCTGGGCAAGTCACTTAATCCCAATTGCCTCACTAAAAAATAAAATTAAATTTTAAAAAATCTATCTATCCATTTCCCTGTATCTGCAAAGAAAAATGCTGCAGGGAGTGACATTAGTTAGAATAGGAGGGGATAAGAAGAAGAACCAAGAAGACACCCTGAGGACATGAGTTGATAACAAAAACTTCATTTTGTGTGTGCCCTTGTCACACATCATTAGCTCCTCCAATGCTTGGCACCCATTTTAGCTGAAAGGGGGTGGCATTGTAAACAGAGAAGTGAAAGATGTTATGTGGAATATGGCAATATTTGGCAGTTGATTGGATATATGAAGGGTAAGGAAAGGTGGCATAGGGTTAATAGTAAAGACAGTCAGCTAGATATATTGTTGTATAGGCAGCCGAGTGTTATAGTGGAAACCTGAATTCAGTGCCCAATTCAAGCGAGTCATTTAATCTCTGCCTTCATTTCCCCAATGAAAGTTGGAAGAATTAGAGCACCCATCTCCCGGAATTGTAAGGATCACATGAGATAGTATTTATCAAGTTCTTAGCAGAAAGACAGGAACATAGGATTGCAAGTTATTGTAATTCCGAGATTGGATGGTAGTGCCTTCATTAGGAAAATGAAAATTGGGGGAAGAGGTATGTTTATAGGGAGAATATGAGGTGGCATGGAGTATTGTAGTGGCTTCCTAATTGTTTTTCATTCCTCAAGTCTCTCCCTATTGCTGTCAGTGATTTCTGTAAAACACAGGTCAGACCACATCACTCCCCTCCAAATATAAACTTGACATGACACTTAAAGCCCTTCACCAGTTGCCTCCAATCTACCTTTATAGCCTTATTTTCTCCCCTTTTCCTGTGGAACCCTGGGGTCTTGTAGGTGAGCTTTCTGGCCTTATATTCCTTGAAATCTGTCTCATTTCTCAATCAAACCTGCTTATTCCCTCTCACATAAATTTTTGCCCTACTCCTTGGTTCCCGGACTCTGCTTGGTACACTTTCACCATATCTTTCCCAGAACCACACTTCCACACTACTTTCTGACTATTTCCAAATCATGCTGCATGTACTACTCCCCCTTTATGTAATATCTTTCCTCTTTAGGATATAAGGGCAGAGGTTGTCTTTCTTAACCACATTTCTGTTCCTAACAGTCAGCAAGCATTTATGACGTAGGAGGTAAAGAAGGGGTTAACAGACAGACCTAAGACCCAAGCTCTAATTTAGATCTGAGCTCCAAGAGAGGCTATAACTTACAGACCCCAGTTCTGAATAACTTAAGACCTGGGCCCTCATCAAAGTCAGGGCCTAGGTTCTTGTTAAGTGATACCTGGAGGTTTGGCCCCTATTAATTACCCCCCATTAATCACCACTTACAACAAAAATAAAGAGGCAGGTCATAGAGACCTTAACTACAACAAAAACATAGAGACAGGCTAAAGAAATCCTAACTGATAAGTGTTAATACCCAGAAACCAGGCCTGAATGAATGAAACACAGGGACACTCTGACCTTGGCCAGTGGAGGTAACATGCACAGAAAAAGCCAAATTTGTCCCCAGTTCACCTTATGGTGTGTAAACCCCCAAAACACACCTCCTTGGAAAAAGGGACTTGCCTCATGGGTTGGCTTAAGCCTCCAGGAACTCCTAATTAGGATAGGCTCTCCTAAGGTGGAGATTATTATGAGACTGATAATCAATTTATCCATACTATAAATATAACTTGTCTTCTCTTTCCCTATTGGAGAGACACCTCCATGGTGCCCTCCCTGTGGTCACTTACAGTATTGCAATAACACTTGGGAAACGGAGTCACTGAGTCTTGTAATTCTTTGGGACGCCTCACAATCAATCTGATCAATTAAACTCACCCCACATCATTTATATTTATTGCTCACTATGAAAAGCACTGGGGCTACAGGAAAAAAGGGGAAAACATGGTCCCCACCCTCAAGGAGCTCACAGTCTGAGGGGCAATAATTTGTACATAGCTATATACAAAAGAGGGGGTGTGGGTATGGTCTAAATGGGTGGGGATGAGGTCTAAATGGGAGGGAGACCAGGAAGCAGGAAAGGACTCTTGTAGAAGGTGCAGTTTCTTGAGGGAAACCAGGAATCAAAAGGGAAAACATTCCATGAATGGGAGGCCTCCAGGGGAAATACACAAAGTTGGGAATTGGAGTGGCATGTTTAAGGAATGGCATGGACAATATAGATGTGTCATAGACTTTGTGGGAACACTTAAGTGTGAAAAGACTTCTTTGCACTCTTGAGTCTCTCATAAAGTTTCTGTGAAAGCAATCACACTCCCTGCTACAATCCACTCCTGACTTCACACTTTGAAAAGATTCTTTGCCCCTGAGGCTTCTGATTAGCTGGTTCCTCCAAGAACTTCTGTGTTATAGAGGAGCCTATGTTATGGAGTCTCTGTTACCAAGGAGCCACATCTTCATTCCTCTTCAACTGCATTCCTGAATCTCCCAAACTATCTCTAAATGGACCCTACCTAAAATGGGTAACATCATTACTCTTACTGTTTTCCGTCTCCCCCACCCCTCTTTTATGTGTTTTCTTTGTCCCACTAGAATGTAAACTCCTTGAGTTCAAGCACTGTTTTTCTTTCTACTTACATTTTTATTTCCAAAGTATAGCACAGCTCCTGACACATAATAAGCATTTAATAAATGATGGTTGGCTTGACTTGAAAAGTCAGAAAGGGTTTCATTGCAAAGGGCCTTACATTGCCAGAGGACTTCATATTTAATCTTGGAATTTAGGGGTTAGAAACTCACTCTGGAGGATGATTTGTAGTAAAGATAAAGGATCAAGGGAAAGGAAATAAAATGGGGAAAGGGAAATTAAAATACCTGAAAAAATACTACCACCCAGGAATCAGCTGAAAATATGCAGCACAATGCCTGTTGCTTTCCAGCTTCCACCTAGAATGCACAATGTTCCTCCCCCAAACCTAGAAACACCCCACACAGCCCCAGCCAATGGGAGGCCGCTCTGACAGTCACGTGACTGCCCTCACTAGGCTTCCAATCATTATAATTTTGCCAGGCCCATGTAGGCATCAATGAGTGGTGATGATGTGAGGTGCCAGAGCCCTGGCAATGGCTACAACCAGTGGGTGGAGCATCATGTGGTTTGCGGAGCCCCAGGCCAGTGTGCGCTGAGGCATAAAAACCTCAAGTAACAATTAATTCTTTACAATGGTAACCCCCATAATTATCTCAGGTGTCATTTGGCCTTGACATCTGTTACCAATTATATTAGATTTTAAAATTTCTCATAATGGCATGAGGATAATTAGTCAGGTGATGCAAAAAGTAATGAAACAAAGATAACAATTATTTTAAAAAATTAATATCACAGCAATTGTCTTCTTAATTAACCCTCCACAAGGGGAGACTATAGTAATATTACATTTTAGAGAATGTTTCGATTTTGTTTTATTATATATTTCATGTGTAACAACTAAGATTCTAAATTCGCTTAGACATGTTTTTGAGAACGTTCACTCTTTGATTTGTTTATTGACAAAGCTATTTTAAAGTTGTGTTAAGCTCAATTTTGTAGGAAAGATTCCTGGCTTATTACCAGCATCCACACATCAACCCCTGAAAAGACTTCCATTCCACAACTACACCTAGAGGACATCTGAGAAAAGACTTTCAGAGACTTTAAATGAACAGTTTTGTTGTTGTTGTTGTTGTTGTTGTTGTTGTTGTTTTCTTTTCTCTTTCTGTTATAATAGACACAATCTGTATGTAACATGTACTCTCTGCAGAGGCCCTCCCTTTGCAAGACCAATGTCAAAGTGCCAGTTCATGAGGACAAAAAAAAATGCCCCTCTGGACAAATCTTTCCTCTCTCCCTTTTCTATATTGTTATTAACATATTGTTAGCATAGGTTATTATATTCTGTTATTTTTGACTGTTTCATCAAGGAAACACCCCATTTCTCAAAGAAATAAAGTGGGGACTGTAATGATTGGAATGACTCCATCTGACCGAGACTTACTGTAGAAAAGCTCTGTCATAAGGTGAAGGTCTCTGAGGGCCAGACCATGCGTCTTTTCTTTGGCATCAGGAAGTGATGTTGCCTTGTGGGAGGAAGAAGGGGGAGCCAGGCACTCTTTTGTGTGGACTCTGGCAGAGAGCAGAGTTAGGAATGCTCTCTCCCTTTAATAGATAGATGAATCAGGCCTTTCCTTCTCTCTTTACCAAATTCTTATTCTCCTTAATAAATGCTTAAAAGTCTAACTCTTGCTAAAGCTTATAATTTATGGGCAACCACTTATTACATATTTTAGATAGTTTAGCTAGAATTTTAGCCTTAACACCCCCTTCTTTCACCCTATTCCTCTTATCACTATTTTTTTTAATGTATAAGGTATTTTATTTTTTTCCGTTACATGTAAAGATAGTTCTCAACTTGTGTTTATACAAGCTTTACAATTTCAGATTTTTCTCCCTCCCTCCCCTCCCTCCCCCCTCCCCTAGACAGCAGGTAATCTGATATAGGATATGTCTATATATGTATGTCTATATATGTATACATATAGATATAGATATAGATATATACACACACATATATATACACATAATAACATTAATCCTATTTCTGCATTAATCCTGTTACAAGAGAAAAAATCAGAGCAGTGATGCAAAACCTCAAAATAGAAAAAAAAAAACAGCACCCAAATTCTTCCTGCTCATCATTTCTTACAGCACAATAGTATTCCATTGTATTCATATACCACAACTTGTCCAGCCATTCCCCAATTGATGGGCACCCCCTCAACTTCCAATCCTTGCTACCACGGAAAGAGCAGCTATAAATATTTTTGTACATGTGGGTCCCTTTCCCCCTTCCATGATTTCTTTGGGAAAAAGACCTAAAAGTGGAATTGCTGGGTCAAAGGGTATGCACAGCTTTATCACCCTTTGGGCATAATTCCAAATTGCTCTCCAGAATGGTTGGATCAGTTCACAGCTCCACCAACAATGAATTAGTGTTCCAATTTTCCCACAGCCTCTCCAACATTTATTATCTTCCTTTTTTCTCATTTTAGCCAATCTGATAGGTGTCAGGTGGTACCTCAGAGTTGTTTTAATTTGCATCTCTCTAATCATTAGAGATTTAGAGCATTTTTTCATATGGGAATAGATAGCTTTGGTTTCTTCATCAGAAAACTGCCTGTTCATATCCTTTGACCATTTCTCAATTGGGGAATGACTTGGATTCTTATAAATTTGATTTAATTCCCTATATATTTTAGAGATGAGGCCTTTATCAGAAGCACTGGCCTCAAAAATTGTTTCCCAGTTTTCTGCCTCCCTTCTAATTTTGGATGCATTGCTTCTGTTTGTACAAAAATTTTTTAATTTAATATAATCAAAATCATCCATTTTGCATTTTATAATATACTCTATCTCTTGTTTGGTCAAAAACTGTTCTCCTTTCCAAAGATCTGATAGGTACACTATTCCTTTCTCTCCTAATTTACCTATGGTATCACCTCTTATGTCTAAATCATGTATCCATTTTGACCTTATTTTAGTATAAGGTGTAAGATGTTGGTCTATGCCTAATTTCTGCCATACTATCTTCCAGTTTTCCCAGCAGTTTTTGTCAAATACTGAGTTCCTATCCCAGAAGCTGGAATCTTTGGGTTTATCAAACACTACATTACTAGTGTCATTTACTACTACATTTCCTGAGCCTAGCCTATTCCATTGATCTACCACTCTATTTTTTAGCCAGTACCAGATAGTTTTGATGACTGCTGCTTTATAGTAAAGCTCCAAGTTTGGTACCACTAACCCACCTTCCTGTGAATTTTTTTTTCATTATTTCCCTGGATATTCTTGATTTTTTGTTTTTCCAGATGAATTTTGTTATTATTTTTTCTAGCTGTATAAAATAATTTTTAGGTAATCTGATTGGTATGGCACTGAATAAGTAAATTAATTTAGGCAGTATTGTCATTTTTACTATATTAGCTCTGCCTATCCATGAGCAATTGATATCTTTCCAATTATTTAGATCTGATTTGATTTGTGTGAAGAGTGTTTGGTAGTTGTGTTCATAGAGTTCCTGGGTTTGTCTTGGCAAGTAGACTCCCAAGTATTTTATATTATCTACTGTTACTTTAAATGGAATTTCTCTTTCTATCTCTTGCTGCTGGACTTTGTTGGTCATGTATAGAAATGCTGATGATTTATGTGGATTTATTTTATATCCTGCTACTTTGCTAAAGTTGTTAATTGTTTCAAGTGATTTTTGACTTGATTCTCGAGGATTCCTTAAGTATACCATCATATCATCTGCAAAGAGTGATAGTTTTGTTTCCTCCTTGCCTATTCTAATTCCTTTAATTCCTTTCTCTTCTCTGATTGCTAAAGCTAACATTTCTAGGACAATATTAAATAATAGGGGTGATAATGGACATCCCTGTTTCACCCATGATCTTATTGGGAAGGCCTCTAATTTATCTCCATTGCATATAATACTTGCTGATGGCTTTAGGTAGATACTGTTTGTTATTCTAAGGAAAGCTCCCCCTATTCCTAAACTCTCTAGTGTTTTTATTAGGAATGGGTGCTGTACTTTGTCAAAAGCTTTCTCTGCATCTATTGAGATAATCATATGATTTTGGTTGGTTTTCTTATTGATGTGGTTGATTATGTTAATAGTTTTCCTAATGTTGAACCAGCCCTGCATTCCTGGTATAAATCCCACCTGGTCATAGTGTATTATCCTGGTGATCACTTGCTGTAATCTCCTTGCTAATATCTTATTTAAGATTTTAGCATCAATATTCATTAGGGAAATTGGTCTATAATTTTCTTTCTCTGTTTTTGCTTTGCCTGGTTTTGGTATCACCACCATATTTGTGTCATAAAATGAACTCCTTCTTCACCTATTTTTCCAAATAATTTGTATAATATTGGAATTAATTGTTCTTTAAATGTTTGGTAGAATTCACCCGTAAACCCATCTGGCCCTGGGGATTTTTTCTTAGGGAGTTCATTAATAGCTTGTTCAATTTCTTTTTCTAATATGGGTTTATTTAAGGATTTTATTTCCTCTTCAGTTAACCTGGGCAGTTTGTGTTTTTGTAAATATTCATCCATTTCATTTAGATTGTCAAATTTATTGGCATACAGTTGGGCAAAATATTTCCTAATTATTGCTTTAATTTCCACTTCATTGGTGGTAACATCACCCTTTTCATTTTTGATACTGGTAATTTGGTTTTCTTCTTTCTTTTTTTTAATCAAATTAACCAATATTTTATCTATTTTATTGGTTTTTTCATAAAACCAGCTCTTAGTTTTATTGATTAATTCTATAGTTTTTTTGCTTTCAATCTTATTAATTTCTCCTTTAATTTTCAGGATCTCTAATTTAGTGTCTAATTGGGGATTTCTAATTTGTTCTTTTTCTAGCTTTTTAAGTTGCATGCCCAATTCATTAATCTCCTCTTTCTCTTTCTTATTCATGTAATCATTTAGAGCTATAAATTTTCCTCTAAGCACTGCTTTGGCTGCATCCCATAGATTTTAGTATGTTGTCTCATTATTGTCATTCTCTTGGATAAAGTTATTGATTGTTTCTATGATTTCTTGTTTGGCCCATTCATTCTTTAGAATGAAATTATTTAGTTTCCAATTGATTTTCATTCTACTTTTCCCTGGCTCTTTCTTACATGTAATTTTTATTGCATCATGATCTGAGAAGGACGCATTTACTATTTCTGCCTTTCTACATTTGACTATGATGTTTTTGTGCCCTAATACATGGTAATTTTTGAAAATGTGCCATGTACTGCTGAGGAAAAGGTATATTCCTTTCTATCCCCATTCAATTTTCTCCAGACATCTATCATGTCTAACTTTTCTAGTAATCTATTCACCTCTTTCACTTCTTTCTTATTTATTTTTTGGCTAGATTTATCTAATTCTGAGAGGGGGAGATTCAGATCCCCCACTAGTATAGTATTACTGTCTAATTCCTCTTGTAACTCATTTAACTTCTCCTCTAAGAACTTGGATGCTATACCACTTGGCACATACATATTTAATATTGATATGACTTCATTATCTCTAGTACCTTTAAGTAAGATGTAATTTCCTTCCTTATCTCTTTTAATGAGATCTATTTTTGCCTGCACTTTGTCTGAGATAAGGATTGCTACCCCTGCCTTTTTTACTTTAGCTGAGGCATAATATATTCTGCTCCAGCCTTTTACCTTTACTCTGTGTGTATCTCTCTGCTTCAAATGTGTTTCTTGTAAACAGCATATTGTAGGGTTCTGGTTTTTAATCCACTCTGCAATTCGCTTCCGTTTTATAGCAGAGTTCATCCCATTCACATTCACAGTTATTATTACTGACTGTCTATTCCCCTCCATTCTATTTACCCCCTTTGTACTTTTCCCCCTTCTTTCACCCTATTCCTCCTCACCGACATTTTACTTCTTACCCCTGCCTCCCCCGATCTGCCCTCCCTTTTTATCACCCCCCTCTCTTTTCTTTACCCTTTTCTCCCTTGCTTTTGTCCTCCCTTTTATCAGTCCCCCCTTTCCCTTCCCCTTTTGTTTCCCTAAAGAATGAGTTAAGTTTCTTTATCCCAATGAACGTATATGTTATTCCCTCTTTGAGTCAAATCTAATGAGGATAGGGTTGAAACAATGTTCCCCCCTCCTTTCTTTCCCTCTATTGTAATAGGTTTTTTTTCCCACCTCTTCATATGATATAATTCATCCCATTCCACCTCCCCTTTCCTCTCCTCCCCATAGACTCCCTTTTTAACCCCTTAATTCTTTTGTATCATCACATCAAAGACAATTTATATTTATACCCTCTATATAAAGTCCTTCTCTCTGCCCAAATACATTTACAGTTCTTAAGAGTTATGAGTATTATCTTCCTGTGTAGGGATATAAACAGTTTAACCTAATAGGGTAACTTTTTTTTTCCCCTCTGTTTACCTTTTTAAACTTCTCTTGAGTCTTGTATGTTGAGATCAAATTTTCTATTCAGTTCTGGTCTTCTCACCAGGAAATATTGAAAGTCCCCAATGTCATTAAATGTCCATCTTTTCCCCTGAAAGAAAATGCACATTTTTGCTGGGTAATAGATTCTTGGCTGCAATCCAAGCTCCTTTGCCTTCCAGAATATCATATTCCAAGCCTTGCGGTCCTTTAATGTTGAAGCTGCCAGGTCCTGAGCAATCCTGACTGTGGCTCCATGATATTTAAATTGCTTCTTTCTGGCTGCTTGGAGTATTTTCTCCTTCACCTGATAATTCTGGAATTTGGCTACAATATTCCTTGGAGTTTTCTTTTTGGGGTCTCTTTCAGGAGGTGATCAGTGGATTCTTTCAATGATGATTTTATCCTCTGATTCTATGATATCAGGGCAGTTCTCCTTAATAATTTCCTGGAATATGGTGTCTAGATTCTTTTTCTGGTCATGGCTTTCAGGCAGTCCAATGATTCTCAAATTGTCTCTCCTCGATCTGTTTTCCAGATCAGTTGTCTTTCCAAGGAGTTATTTCACATTTTCTTCTATTTTTTCATTTTTTTTATTCTGCTTGACTGATTTCTGGTGTCTCATGGATTCCTTATCTTCCAACTGTCCCACTTTAATTTTTAAGGCATTGTTTTCTTCAGTGAGATTATGCACCTTTTTTTCCATTTGGCTAAGTGAATTTTTTAAGGTATTGTTTTCTTCAGTGACATTATGCACCTTTTTTTCCATTTGGCCAAATGAATTTTTTAAGGCTTTGTTTTCTTCAGCTTCCTTTTCCAAGCTGCTGATTCTTTTTTCATAGTTTTCTTGTTTTGTTTTCATTTCTCTCCCCATTTTTTCTTCTACCTCTTGCAATTGATTTTTTAAATCCTTTTTGAGCTCTTCCAGGAAGGCTTTTTGTTCTTGCGACCAATTCACCTTCCTTTGTGAGGCTTCAGATGTAGACAATTTGAGGCTATTGTCCTCATCTGAGTTTGTGTTGGCTTCTTCCCTATTGATACAGAAGCTCTCAATGGAGAGGGCTCTTTTTTGCTTCTTACTCATTATTGCAGCTTATTTATTTATTCTTTAAGTTGAGGTCTGCTCTGGGGGCACCAGGGTCCCTGTTTTGGGCTTCTTGTGCAGGGGTATAGGTGCTGTGTGACCGGGTTTTTACTCTGAGGCCTTTATGGTGTGTGGAGATCCCCCACCCTGCACTTCCTGTCTGATTGCGCTCGGCCAGCCAGGCGCCAGACCCCCGTGTCTGATGCCGCCTGACCTGTTCGTCTCCCTCCCGGCCGGTGCAGGTAGGTTTTTCCACTGTCCTTCTTGGCCACCAGATTTTTGAACCAGGTTCCGGGAGCCTCAGTTGTCCGGCTGTGGCCCGCAGCTCCTGCTGACTTGCCCCGACCCCCTCGGCGCTGGGTTGCTGCCCTGCACTGGGCCTCCCTTTTGCCCGAGTCAGACCGACCTTTTCCTGAAGTCTTCTAAATTATCTCTGGTTGGAGGACTGTGTCTCTCTGTCTCTTTGCAGATTCTGTAGTTTCAGAATCCATCCAGAGGCTTGATTTAATGTTCATTTTGAGGGAACAGAAGGAGAGCTCAGGCAGCTTGCTGCTTCCTCTCCGCCATCTTGGCTCCGCCCCCCTCCTCTTATTATTATTATTATTATTAATTAAAGAGATGTAAATTAAAACAACTCTGAGGCACCACCTGTCACCTATCAGATTGGCTAATATGACAAAAAAGGAAAATAATAAATGTTGTAGAAGCTGTGAAAAAATTGGAACACTAATGCATTGTTGGTGGAGCTGTGAACTGATCCAACCATTCTGGAGAGCAATTTGGAATTATGCCCAGAGGGCTATAAAGCTGTGCAGATCCTTTGACCCAGCAGTGCCACTTTTGGGTCTTTTCCCCAAGGGGATCATGGAAAAGGGAAAAGGACCCACATGTACAAAAATATTTATAGTTGCTCTTTTTTGTGGTGGCAAGGAATTGGAAGTTGAGGGGATGCCCATCAACTGGGGAATGGTTGGACAAGTTGTGGCATATGAATGTAATGGAATACTATTGTACTATAAGAAACAATGAGCAGGAGGAGTTCAGAGAAACCTGGAGGGACTTGCATGGGCTGATGATGAGTGAGATGAGCAGAACCAGGAGAACATTGTGCAGAGAGTGTCATCAACATTGTGTGTTGATCAACTGTGATAGACTGGATTCTTCTCACCAATCCAATGGTACAAGAAAGTTCCAAGGGACTCATGATGGAAAAGGCTCTCCAAATCCAAAAAAAAAAAAAAGGAACTGTGGAATATGGATGCTGATTGGACCATACTATTTCTTTTGGTTTTGGTGCTGTTGTTTTTCTTTTTTGAGGTTTTTCCTTCTTGCTCTGATTCTTCTTCTACAACATGACTAATGCAGAAATATGTTTAACGTTATTTTATATTATGTATACATACATACATTATATATATATATATATATATATATATATATATATATAAAAACCTATATCAGATTACCTGCTGCATATGGGAGGTGGGGGGAGGGGAAGGAGGGAGAAAAATTTGAAAATAGAAGTCTTATCTAAACAAATGTTGAAAACGTAAATAAATAAATTTTAAAAAATAATAATTCAGCTTACTAAGGCCTCTCGTCTCATTCTTTGCCTGAGAGAGAGAAGGAGTTTGATAAACCAAACTAAGGGAGCTCATTCCATTCCACACAGAGGATTTGACTTACAATGGGATTTAAACCAAGGGACATAATGTAATGTAAATTCCTCACAAAGATTGCTGCATCAGACATTTTTGTGGAGTTTATCTAGGTCTACATTTATGTTAATGTGTCCAAAAATGGAAGTAAGGAATGTTTTTAAGTCATCCAGTGAATTGCCTTTGGTGAACTTTACTTATTACAGTCCAAAATGAAGATACCGAGTCAGGAAAGAGAAAGAAGCATTCAATAAAGAACAAATAAAAACTCTTGTTTTTAAAGAAAAATTTCACTGACATCTGTTTCATATCCTTCTCTTTCCTTACCCAGAGATGTCTTATCCCCTATTACATAGAATTGTTTTAAATGAATGAAAAATAGCACTTCTTCAGAGTCATACTAACCCTAATACTGAATAAACAACATAAGGCGTCTATTTTGCTGTGGACCTCTGAAAGGGCTGGGCAAAGAGGGAAATTTACAAGTATTGAGATCTGTCTATATCTATATCTATATCTATATCTATATCTATATCTATATCTATATCTATATCTATATCTATATCTATATCTATATCTATATCTATATCTATATCTATATCTATATCTATATCTATATCTATATCTATATCTATATCTATATCTATATCTATATCTATATCTATATCTATATCTATATCTATATCTATCTACCTATCTAACTATGTATCAAAACCAGAAGTGACTTCAAAGCTAATTCTCCTTAAAGCCACAGATTTTTGGTGTTGGTAAGTTTTTGTTTTTGAAGCAAAGCTAGCTCTTTGGAGCTAGCTGGGCTGGAGGCAGGTTCAGGGTGCCTGGGGCCTTTTTACCCCAGAGATTTAGATTCCCTAGCTCTATTAACCACATTTGTGTTTTGAACTTGTTCCCATTAATAAACCTGTTGGATTTTTTGAAAGAAGCTGTTTCCTTTCTCACCCCAATACTAATGGCAAGCTGCTCACTTAACTCTTCCCATACTAAATTTGGTCCTTACAGAGGGAAGGGTGAAAGAAGGGAGGGCAGAGTGGGGGAGGGGACAGTCAGAAGAAAAACACTTTTGAGGAGAAATGGGGTAAAAGAAGATAGAAAATAGAACAAATATCATGGGAAGGGAATAGGATGGAGGGAAATAGTTATGATGATTGATTATAATGGCAAAACATGTTACTTACCTTGCTGTGATATTGTGAAGAAAATTCTTTGTCAAGTTTAAGGTACTATATAAAAGTTATGATCAACAGAATGCTATCAGAAAAGCCTGGAAAGACCTACATGAACTGAAGCAGTGTGAAATGTCCTTTATACTAAGTAATAGCAATAGTGTAAGATGTTCTGTTGTGAAGGATGTGGTGATTTTCAGCGATGTAATCATCCAATATAACTGTGAAGAATTTATGAAAATTGCAATCCATCTACACAGAAAAACTGATAGTACCCGAAAACAGATTGAAGCATAATTTTTCTTTTTGGTAGTTCCTTAATCTGAGGTTTTTGACTGTTTTCTTTCATAACCTGGCTTATGTGGTTATGTTTTGCATGAGTACTCATGTATAAGTTATATTGAATTGCTTGAGTAATTGGGGGTTGGTGGGGAGGGAAGGAGGAAGAGAAGTTGATAAACAAATTCTTTTAAATGATGTCAAAATTTGTTTTTACATGTAATTTGGAAAATAAAATTCTAAACAGAAAAGGGAAAAAAAGAAAAAAGAAGTGGAAGTGAGTAGAACCAGAAGAACACTGTGCACAGTGACAGCATTATTGCTCTATGAGCTATTCTCAATGGCAACTACTCTCACCAATGCAATGATCCAAGACAATCCCAGAGGACTAATGGTGATGCATACTATCCACATCCAGGCAAAGAACTGATATTGATTGAACACAGACTGAAGCATGCTGTTTTGCGATTTCTCTCTCTCTCTCTTTTTTTAGTCTCCTTATATAAAATGACTTACATAATTGCACCTGTATAAGCTATACTGATTGCTTGCAACCTTGGGGAGGGGAGAGGGCAGGCAGGGAGGGAATGAGAGAGGGATAGAATTTAGAACTAAAAACTCTAAATAAATAAATAAATGAATAAACAAATAGACAGATACATAGATAAGTAAGTAAATAAGTAAGTGAATGAAGGAATGAATAAATAAATAAATGGATGGATGGATGAATGAATGAAGCAAATTTTTAAAAAGAACATTTCCCCTTGCAGGATGATACCTAATTCTTAGCAAGGTCTTCTTTCCTGCAAAGCCCAATAGTGGGTCAAGCTTTCCAGGACTTCTGCACCCATGGGGAGGCCAAAGAAATCCTCCTTTCTAGCAGTCCCAATATTGTTGCACTTCTGGCAATCAGGGATCATGTGTTTGGTTGAGCCCCAATTTCCTGTGAATCTCTGAAACTGGTGGGCATAGTGGGAAAAGAAGGCAGGTGGCTGGATCTCCACCAAGTTCAGACTTGATTGAGGCAGAAGCCACAACTTCTCATGTAGCATTGCAAGATGCCCACTTATGGAAGTCCATTTCAACTTTTAAGTAGCAGCAATCACTTGGAGATTCTCTTCAGGAAAGTACTATCACCTCTTTGCAGGAGAATTTGACTGCAGTAATTGAGACCATTTTCAGCGTGAGCCAATTTTGCCTTTAGGAAAATGATTGTAAATTAAAAAAAACAAACATATATACCCTCAGAAATGAGGAGTCTCTGAGCTTCCCTCTTATGAGGCGTGTCTCTACAGGATCATTAGTTATATATTTCTTGGGACAAAATATTAAATTGATGCTTTTTCTCTCTGTCTCTGATCCTATTTAGTTTGTTGGAAATATCATGTTCTTTGATCTGGTTTTGGTAGGAGATAAATTATAATTTCTCTGACTTGTCTGTTAATTTTGTTGGAGAGATTAAAGATGATAATTTCTTTGATCTGATTAGTAGATTAGTTCTCTGATCTGTTTTTAAGAGACAAGCAGATACAAAAATATATTTTCGTATTCAACAGGAAAAAAAGTGAGTTGAATGAATGTCTTACATGTTTTTAAGAAATTCTCTCTTGAATTTGGTTTAATGGCTTTCTTTTTTTGTTTGTTTATTTGAATTTAAATTCATTCATGTGTTAGCTATGAGGAGAAAGTGATGTAGGAGGCAAAAAAGGAGCTAACAGAAAAACCTAAGGCCTGAACTCTAAGAGAGATTCAGACTCCGGTTAATGGATAACTTAAGACTTGAGTCAAAAAAAAAAAAAAAAAGATGAGTCTTCATTAATATAAGTCAGGGCCTAAGCTCTTGTTACCCACATTAATCAGCACCCATAACAAGAACATAAAGAGGCAGGTCATAGAGACCTTAACTGTAACAATGATACACTGACAGAGTATTAAAATTCAAACTGATAAATGAAAATATTTTGAAACTAAGGATGGGAATCAAAAGGCCAAATTTGTCCCCAGATTCACCTTATGACCCGTAAGCCCCCAAAACATACATCCACGGAAAACGGTACCCATCTCTGCCGTTGGCTTAGGACCCCAGGAAGTCCAAATTAGGATAAGCCTTTCCCTGTACCTCCCTAAGGTGGAGGTTATCATAAGGAGACTGATAATCAATTATCCATACTATAAATATAACTGTCCTTGCTTTCCCTATTTGAGAGATACCTTTCTACTTTTCTGGTTCTCTCCCTGTGTTCACTCACAGTATTACAATAAAACTTGGGAAACTGAGTCACTGAGTCTTGTAACTCTTTTGGGGCAACTCTAATTACATCCCACATCAAAAGGAGGAAAGTAGTAGGATGATTGGTGGAAGAGGTTAGATGAAAAAGGAAGTGCTAATATTTGGGATTTTAAAAAATAAGTTTGATTAGCATGATCTTGATAATAAACATTGGAGTTTGTTGTTAATGTGATTGTTTTAATTTTGGGTACATTCAGCTTTTGAAGTAGAATTTAAGTGGTATCACTATTCACATTAAGTAACTAATAGCAAACAATAATTGCTAGCATAACTTCTTTGTGTGCTTTACAAATACTTCATTTTATCTTTATGACAACATTCGGTTGTAGGTGCTCTATTATTTCACAACTGAGGAAAACTGAGGCAAATATTAAGTGATTTTCCTAAAGCCACGAAAAACAATCATGATTTGAATAATTATAAAAGTATGTCTTTAATATTTTGTTTCAATAATTTAAGAGAAGCTGAAGATATTATTGGATGGCTATTTAAAGTTAATGTGATTAAGTTTAAAATCAAGAATTATTTATTTTATTAACAATTTTGGCTATTTTACAAGCCTTTCATGTTTTTTATAAAAGGTTTATTTTATTTAACAAGGGGAAACTGTTATTTTCATAGTTGGGTCAATTTTTTTAAAACTGTGAGAATTCGAAAGACCAAAACAAGGAAGTATTTTAGGAGAAAGAGAATGTGTACTAGGCAACAGCCCCACCCCCACTTCTTCCAGGCTCAACCCAAAGCAAGTCTTACATCCGGGACTTTCAGCCTCGTTCTCAGACAGTATAAAATTAGACGTCCACCTTTCTTTCAGTAATCGTTGCGCAGTTGTGATTGGGCAACTTTATAGGGAGTCGGTGTGTGACTCGAAGAAAGAGAAGGTAAGGCCTTTGTGAGAAATTTTTGGTATTCTTTGACCTTGGAAAGATATCAACTAAATACTTAGTAAAATTGCGGAACTGCAGTATTCAAAAATGTTAATTCCTTTTAAATAACTGGGTTTTCTGTTTTTTGTGGGTTTTGGGGGGAAATTTGGGCCGATTTTTAAAAAGGTACAGATTTAAAACTCCGTTTTGCCTATGTTACTAAAATATATTTGGTCACCATTTTAGACGAGATAACATCGCATTGTTGCTATTTGGGTTCAGAAATAATTCAGAGGGGAGAAGAAAAGGGGGCGGTTAGGGTTGAAATGCCAGGGTGGTTACTACAGTTGTTTCTTCAGAATCATTTTTTAGTTTGAACAGCGAGGGATTCCAGGGGGGAGGAACAACAACAACAACAACAAAAAATAATGGGGAAGTCTGAGGTAAAGAACAAGGGGTGTTTTGTGTGTGTTTCTCGTTTTGTGTTTTCGTTTTTAATTCATCGTTTTTAGATAAAAAACGACGAATTGAATTGCGTCGACCTTGTCACGTATTAGGACAGGCGCCATTTTGTTATCAATTGGCGCCTAATTTTACTTCGAAGTAGTGGTGGCGAAGTGACGTATTTTAAAAATTAAAAGAATATCAAAATTTGTCCAAAGCAAAATAAAATTTTATTATAAAAGAGCTGATTTAAAAAATAATTCATTGTAAAAATCCAGTGTTTACAAAACTTAAGGGGATTACTACCGACCTTTGTACAGATCTAAGGCTTTTCTGAAGTAAAAAAAAAATAGAATTGTCGAATGTTTTTCAAAGGCAATGAGATAGAAAAAAGTTTAATTTCCACAAATATCAAGTATTCTTTAAAGTCAATTCCCCTACTGTCCCTTTCTCCCCATCGCCTCCTATCTCTTCACTTCTGGATCTTCATTCGGTCTCCTCCCCTACCCCACCCCTGATCTGGCTCCCTCTTCATTCCTCTGTCTCCCTTTTCCCGCCTTACGCCTCACCGCCCCCTCCTCACCTCGCCCCTCGCTCTCCCTCCTCACCCCAGCTCGCACTTTACCCTTCCCCACCCCGCCTCGCGCCCCTCCCCCTCCCATCTTGCACTTCGCCACGCCCCCTCCCTCGCCGCATCGCACCTCCCCTCGAGCCTCACCCCTCCCGCTCCCGCCAAGCGCCTCATCTTTCCCTCCCTCCTCCTGGCTCCTCACTGCTCTTTCCCGCCTTTTTCGTCTCACCCCTACCCCTCCCTCCTCACCTCGCCTTGCGCCGTACCCTTCCCCGGCCCTGCCCCGCGCTTCGCCACGCCCCCTCCCTCTGCCGCCTCAAGCCCCGCCTCTCGTCTCGCGTCTCGCGTCTCGCCCCTCCCGCCTCGCGCCTCCTCCTTCCCTCCCTCCGCCTGGCGCCTCGCTGCTCCTTCCCGCCTTTTTCGTCTCGCCCCTCCCCCTCGCTCCTCATCAGGCCTGGCGCCTCGCGCCTTACCCCTCCCTCTCCCGCCTCGCACTTCGCAACGCCCCCTCCCTCTAGCGCCTCAAGCCCCGCCTCTCGCCTCGCCCCTCCTCCTTCCCTCCCTCCGCCTGGCGCCTCACTCCTCCTGCCCGTTTTTTTCGTCTCCCCCTTCCCCCTCCCCCCTCATCACGCCTTGCGCCTGACCCGTCCTCGGCCCTGCCTCGTGCATCGCCACGCCCCCTCCCTCGGCCTCCTCGAGGCCCCCCTCCCGCCTCCCGATTCACCACGCCCCCTCCCTCGCCGCCTCAGGCCTCCTCCTTCCCTCCCTCCGCCAGGCGCCTCCCTCCTCCTTCCCGCGCTTTTCGTCTTCTCCCTGCCCCCTCCTCGCTTTGCTTTGCCCCCACCCCCACCCGGCCTCCGCCTCAGGCGCCTTGCGACTCACTTCGCCTCTCGCCTCACTCCTTCCCGCCCCGCCCACCGAATAGCGCTGAGGTAAAATTTTTTTTCAGAAATATAGATTTTAAAATGTCTGAGGAAAATTTACTCCTCGACAGATACCACAGAATATTTCCTTGTACATTTAATGGGAAAGTATGACGTAAAATTCGATTAAGATAACTACATAAAAATTTCAGGTTAAGAATTTTGCTGTGAAATCGCCAGATTTTACCATTATTTTACAGATTGTTGCAAAAATGGTGGAAGCGGATCGTCCGGGGAAGTTATTTATAGGAGGGCTCAGTACAGAAACCAATGAAAAAGGCCTTGAATCAGTTTTTGGGAAATATGGCCGTATAGTAGAAGGTAAGTATCAACGATACTCTTTTATTAAGAAACGGCAATTATTTTAGATCTTGTAAGAAATAAAATGCCCTTAATGTACCTTACTGCCCAAATCTGTGAGAAATTAATCCAGAAAAACATTGAAAACTTTATTTAAATCCCTTTAGCATTTTAAATTTCATTTCAAAAAATCTCATTTTTGTCTCAGTTCTTTTGATGAAAGATCGAGAAACCAACAAATCCAGAGGCTTTGCTTTCGTTACTTTTGAGAGTCCAGCTGATGCCAAAGATGCTGCAAGAGACATGAATGGAAAGGTAGTTTTATTTGTACTTTTATTTCCATCTCAGGCTTCTTCCATTTTTTTTCCATTTAATTTATTCCGTTTGGAACCCTGACAAAATACATCTCAACAGGTTCATGCTCTCAAAAAACACCAAACCTGGGGCAGCTAGATGGCGCAGTGGATAGAGCACCGGCCCTGGAGTCAGGAGGACCTGAGTTCAAATCCAGCCTCAGACACTTAACACTTACTAGCTGTGTGACCCTAGGCAAGTCACTTAATCCCAATTGCCTCACTAAAAGAACAAAACAAAAAAACACCAAACCTTTTATGACAAGTTTTCAAAACAGAATTTTAAGGAATTACTTCATTTACTTTAAACATGCATTCTACCCATCCTAATTGACAGTATCTTCCTTTTTGTTGGGATAATCTTCTGCAAACAATTTTTCAGGATTATCTTGTCCAACTAAAATATCTATCTACAGAACTTCATCCTAACAAAAACATATATTCTTTTCCCCTGTTAACCTTTCTTGATATTTTTAATTAAACTTCACTTTCCATTTCTATAAAAACAGAAATAGTAGTGTAAGCAATAGCTTACCAGAGATTTCTTTAACCATGATCATCTACAATATGCCATCACCTCTAACCCCTAAAACCTGTGCTTCAGTACCTTTGAAAAAAGGTGTTAACTCAAACTAATTTCTTTTTCAATTCCTATTAGATTATAATTTTGTTTCCAAAATCATTTGGTGTTTCACTATTTCAACCATGTCAAAGTGATCTAACCCAACTATTTTGTTTCAAAACTTTGTTTTTGGTTTTTTAGATTCTACAATTACATTTAAATACAATTAAATACATAGGATCACAAAGGAGACCTGTCAAGCTGCAATAAAGAAAAATTAGAGACCAGTAATAAATCCAGCTGAAAAACATGAAGTGACATTTTATTTGATAAGTTTTAGAAAGTGTGTTTATGAACAAAAGGAAGATGGAATTAAAAGGAAGCATTCTAACAGTTTTTTTAAAGTACAGTACAGTCAGTCACATAAAACAATCTGAAAAATTCAGAAAAAAAAAAAGGACTGAACCTTCGAACAATCAAACCATAACTTTTCAAATCAGATTATATGAAGCTTACATTAAGCAAGCTGAGAGGTGATGGGTATGTCTATTTAGCTGGCTGGCCAGCTTGAATTAATCTTATCCTCATATTTTCTTTTTCTTTTCTGCGGGCCAATGAGGGTTTAAGTGACTTGCCCCGGGTCACGCAGCTAGTAACTGTCAGGTGTGTAAACCCAGGGCCAGTGCTTTATACACTGCCGCTATCCTCATATTTTCAATAAAGTAATTTGGCTTGTAAAATACTGAGTTTGAGGAAATACTACAATGTTCACATTTTTACCAGTAAACATTTGAAAGAGAAACTCAACTGGCAACTAGAAATAAACATTTTACTATAAATAGTACAAAAATTGTCATAAAAATAACAAAATAGATAACATCTTTAAAAGAAAAAATGGAAACAGCTAAAACTGATGGTAGCAAATCAGCAAAGAGATGGATGGGGTTCTCCCCGCACTCTCCCAAAAAAGAATAATGTACTAGGTGGTATTTGATATGTTTGCCATGTTAGTGTATAACTGAGGCTAAGCAAAATGAAGGGAATTTGTGTTTTTTAACTTTGTTTTTTGTAAGTTACATATAAAACATTAAATTCAAGTCAAGCTACTTTCTATTCACAGCAATACTTAAGAGTTATCAAAATGTATAAAATCTATATGATTTAAAATTACTTATGAAATGGATTGATTTCAAATATTTGATCATCATGATTCATAATTACTTTTCTGTTTGCAAAGTTCATTTTTGCCTTACAACAGCCCTGAGAAGTGGATGATGAAACAAACTGAAGACCAGAGAGGTTAATTTGACTTACCTAAGGTTGTATGCAACTAGTAAGTGGCATAGTTGGGGCTAAAATGTGGGTTTACTTGCTTGGTGTCTAACATTTTTTCTACGACATGATCCCATCCCAAATTAGGAAACAGAACAAGTATTGCTGTCCATTTTTTTTTTCTGCCAAAGGTATTCTTAAAGTCACTGTAGGCACACTAAACACCTGGTTTTTGGGTTACTCATGGGTTTTGTGAAAAGTCAATTAAATGATGTCTTTTGAGAGGGCAATAAGTCTTTATCCAAGAAAACTGAGCAAGAAAATCATCTCATATTTAAATAAAAATTTGAACAAGTGAGTTCTTTGAACTATAATTCATTTTAACATTTGATAAGATAATTGTTCCTTTTAGTCCTTAGATGGAAAAACAATTAAGGTAGAACAAGCCACCAAACCATCTTTTGAAAGTCGTGGTAGGCGAGGGCCACCACCCCCTCCAAGAAGCAGAGGTCTTAGAGGTGGAAGACAAGGAAGTGGTGGAGCAAGAGGGCCACCTCGTGGAGGTCACTTGGGTAATGTAGCAATCAGTGCCTGAACTGACAAAGTTCAACACCTTGATGATTTGTTTTTGTCAAATGAGCCTTTCTGTGTTCTTAACCTAAGAAGGAAGAAAAAAACTCTTCCTTTGCAAATGTATTGTTTGTTTTCTTGAAAATGAAATAAAATTTCATGATCTAAAAGAATAGATTATACTTGAAGTTTTGCCCCACTTTGTTGTCCCTGTATAATGATTTTATGAGTGTTAGCTTAGCTGGAGACTAATATTTCTAAAAGTGGACTATTATTCAGGTAAAATAAATTTACTGTGGTTGAAAAATACATCAAGAGAGAATAAGCTGTAGAAACAAATTGACATCAAATTCTATACCATTGCAAAGAATGTATGTAAATTGAAATTCATTATTATTGATCATGCATATTGATTCAATTAATGGTAGTCTTATCAATGGTTTCTTTTTTTTCTTTTTTCCATAGATGACAGTGGATATTCTCTTCATTTCAACGTGGGTTCTTCCAGGGGACCAGTCCCAGTTAAAAGGGGCCCACCTCCACGAAGCGGAGGTCCTCCACCTAAAAGGTCTGCACCTTCTGGACCAGTACGTAGCAGTAGCGGAGTGGGAGGAAGAGGTAAGTTCTCTGTACATTAGAAAGGTTCATTTATAAAAAGAAATCATTGTAGTCAGTAATGAAATTTCATTTGGAACAGGATGATGCGTCTTACAGGGTTTCATGTTCAGGAAGGCTTCCTTACCAAATACTAAGTTTCTGAACAAGAAGGAACATTTTTTTTTGCCCCACAAAAATAATAGGTTTATAATAATTACAGTAAGGGATAGTTTTCATGCTCTGTACCATTGTCAAAGATTGCTAGCCTTTTTGTAGGTGAGAAAAGAATGGTCCAGAGTAAAGACACCAAGACTGATGGCAGGAAGAAGTTTATGTTGGGATATAATGGCAGAAAGTGGTTTGAAAGGTCAAGGTAGATTTGGCAAAGTTGTGTGGTTTGGATCCCTTCTCTGGATGTTAAGTCCATAAAAATAAGAATAAAAAATTTTTATAGGATTACAAAGGAAATCAGTTTTACTTAAGGTTATTTAAACAAAATTTTTTTTGAAAATTTATATGATTGCAGATGAATAACATAAAATTTGGAACTCAAAACTTTTAATAAAAATGTTTAACAAAAGTTATGTGAGGTAAAAACTTAAAATAGATCAAGAAAAAAGTTAAGTGGGTAAACTGTAAGTTGCCTAAATGCCTTTGACAATTTTGGGTGATGGAGATGGAATCTTATTAATAATTATAGCTGATATTTATGTAATGTATAGATGACATTTATGTTGCAGAAGCATATCCTCTCAACAATCCTGAGAGATATGTCGTATTACTTTCCACATACTATAGAAGACAAAACTGAGGAAACATAAGTAGTTTACCAAGGGTCACAACTAGTAGTTGAGGCAAAATTTAACTCAGACTTTCCTTTACATATTTTGTAAGAATTGTGCTCATGCCACCTACCTTCTTCAGAGAGTAAAATCAAATGACTTGAAAAGGTAATAGATTAAGGAATATTTTAGGGTTCAGTAACAGTACTCGTTTCTAATTGTAGGATTTAACAAAGAATTTAAAAATTGACAACTTTCCTAACCAATCCTTAATCAACATATTATTTTACTTTCAGATACTTTATAAACTGGTTAATACTGTAGGCAGAAGAGAGTTAAAGAACATTAAGAGATTCAAGTCCTTACCCACACTTAAGTTGGCCTCCTGGTTTTTTTTCATTTCTTTGTAGTTATAATTTAATTACATTACTTCAGAAGTTGGTTTAAAATTTTTAAACATTTTTAAGGTCTAGTATCTCATGGAAGAGATAGCTATGGAGGTCCTTCACGAAGAGAACCAATGTCATCACACAGAGATGTGTATATGTCACCAAGAGATGATAGTTACAGTACTAAAGAGAGGTAAGCAAAGTAATGTAGTATTTTAGTTGGGGAGTGTTTTTATTTTATTTTATATTAAATTAAATTAGAAAAATGTACTCCTTAATTTTAGTTATTCAAGCAGAGATTATACAAGTTCTCGGGATTCCAAAGATTATGCTCCAACTCCAAGGAACTATACATACCGTGACTATGGCCATTCTAGCTCACGTGATGAGTATACATCTAGAGGATATAGGTACAGTACCATCAAAATTGGTTTATTTTAAATTGGGATATTTATGATTTAAGCTTTCACAGTTTTTGCTTAATACGTTTTCTTTATTTAGTGACCGTGATGCGTATGGTGGAAGTCGTGATAGAGACTATTCAGATCACCCAAGTGGAGGGTCCTACAGAGATTCTTATGAGAGTTATGGTAAGAACATAGTTTTTTGGATCATAAACTACAAGTGCATAGCCCCTCATTAGCAAGTTTTAAGAAGAATATCTTTTTTAGTCTCCTGGTAACTTAAGGGATTTAAAATTTTTATTCTCTAAGGAATTACTTTAAACTTACTTATTAGTCTTCATGAAAGAATTGGCATTCATTGTTTTTCTTGCCAGTGGTGAAAATACTGGAAAAAGTATAAGGTGATGTTTATGGAATTGTTTGTTTTTAATATTCGACCATTAGATTAATTCGATGTCATTTATATAAATTTGCATCGAAAAAGAAATCTATTTCCTTGCAAAAACTAATTTAAATATTTAAGATTTAAAGATTAAAGATTGAAATTATTAAAGATTAAAGATTTAAATGTTGCGTGTTTGTCTTTAATAAGTACCTGCAGGTAACTCCCGCAGTGCTCCAACTGCTCGAGGGCCTCCTCCCTCTTATGGGGGAAGTAGTCGCTATGAGGATTATTATAGCAGCACACGAGATGGATATGGTGGAAGCCGTGAAAGTTACTCAAGTAGCCGAAGTGATATTTATTCAAGTGGTCGTGATCGTGTTGGCAGACAAGAGAGAGGGCTTCCTTCTTCAATGGATAGGGGATATCCTGCCCCTCGTGATTCATACAGCACTTCCAGCCGTGGAGCACCAGGAGGTGGTGGCCGTGCAGGAAGCCGATCTGAAAGAGGAGGCAGAAACAGATACTAAAAGAAACAGGAGGGGTTTTTTTTTTCAACTCAAAGAAATTAAGCATTGAGTTTAGTGGTAGGGAACTACTAACGACTAATTTCGAGTTATCCTCTAAACATTGTTTTAAAGGTTTGAAAATAGTTCACATTTCTTTCATGCAGTAAATTATAAAACTTGCTGTTAGTGGTGTTATAAACTTGTGACAGTGTTGTGATTGCTTTTGAAAATAAAGTTTTTTCTGAACTTTTTTGATTTTCTTGCTGAATTAGACATTCCAAGATGGACATCTCCAAAATAACCAAGTCATCTCAGATGGTGTGGGGGCGATGTGGTTTGTGCTAGTTTTGGTCTATACCAGATTTTGAAGGGGGTAGGGGAAATAGAGATACATATATAAACATGCACATATGCACAAGTAGACACGCACATGTAAAGATCAGCGACTGCCTTCCCCTCCCCCGCCTCCCCCAAGCCTGGCCGCCACTCCAAAGGCAATAGGGGTTCAGCCAAAACTTCTCCCATACAACACGTTTACAACGTTTTACAGACACATAAATGCACGAGGCAAGAAGCAGATGAACAGTGTGAAACAAGAAGCAAACCAACAGCTGTGAGGTATTATCCTTCCAGTCCGGCCCACTCCAGAGTGTCAGTAGGGTCTAATCAGGAGGCCTGTTTAACTTAATTGTCCTCTCTCCTGTCCTCTAATCAGGAGGCCTGTTTAACTTAATTGTCCTCTCTCCTGAATCAGGAGGCCTGTTTAACTTAATTGTCCTCTCTCCTGAAAATAACAGCCATTAGGTGTTACAATAGAATATCACTCATTTCTTTTGGCCTACATCCAATTTTCCCCCCAGTTTTTTAAGGATACACCTGAGGGGTCAGAGTTATGCAGAATGCTTTCTCTCCTTGTCCCTTTAAGGTGGGTTGGGCTAGACTGCACTGAGAAAAATAAATCTAAAAGTAGCCTCACTGACCTTCTGACCTTGGTGGCCCACTCAACTGGACTGAGGTTTCTGACTGAGGAGAGAAACACGTACTCCACCTGGGCAATCCAAGAGCCCAATGAGTGGATTACTGTGGCCCCACAGTGTTTTCTTTTAAGGTCAGTGAGGTTGAACTTGTCCCAGTTCATCAAAATAAACCCCCGACTCCTCTAACTTCTGTCCTCCCAGAGGTCCCCAACACCTGCACCTGCACCCAAGTGAATGCCAATTAAAGGCCAAGACTCAATCCAGAGTGTTCCCCAGACTACCAATCACTTAATTAAAGGAAAATCCCTGCAGGGATTGATCATTGAGAAGTCCCCCCCTCCCCTGTATGCACACGCCCCACCCCCACCCCCCTTTAGCTCTGCTAAAGCTTGCCTGTCAGAGGGGCTCAGCCTGGGTACAGGAGCGAAAGACAAAAGTCTGCCCTCACTGTTTCCAAGGGGGAAAAAAACAAAGTATGAGTCAGGGAGTAAAACTCTCAGGCTCACACAGAGGCACCAGGAAATGAAGTTGGGGGATAGATTTAATTGATCAAATTGATCATGAGGTGTCCCAAAGAATTACAAGACTCAGTGACCCAGTTTCCCAAGTTTTCTTAGAAGATTGGGGGTCACGGGGAGAAGCACGCAAATGAGGTAGGTGTCTCAAATAGGGAGAGGAAAATGGTTATATTTATAGTAAGAAAAAGTAGGTTATCTCCTCATTATCTTAATCTCCTCCTTGTGAGAGGTTCATATCCTATTTTGGACTTATGTCCTAACACACCCTAGGGGTATGACTTATAAATGTGGACCTAGATAAACTCCACAAAAATGTCTGATGCAGTGATCTTTGTGAGGAAGTTACATTACATTATGTCCCTTGGTTTAAATCCCATTGTAAGTCACACCCTCTGTGTGGAATGGAATGAGCTCCCTTAGTTTGGTTTATCAAACTCCTTCTCTCTCTCAGGCAAAGAATGAGATGAGAGGCCTTTGTAGGCTGAATTCTTTTTTTTTTTTTAATTTATTTATTTCTTCAAGTTTTCAACATTTGTTTAGATGAGATTTTTATTTTCAAATTTTTCTCCCTCCCTTCCCCCCCCTTCCCTACACAGCAGGTAATCTGATATCTATATATCTCTCTATGTATAATAACATTAAACACATTTCTGCATTACCCATGTTGTACAAGGAGAATCAGAGCAAAGAGGAAAACCCTCAAAAAAGAAAAACAACAGCACCAAAACCAAAAGAAATAGTATTGTCTAATCAATGTCCACATTCCACAGTTCCTTTTTTTTTTTTTTTCGGATTTGGAGAGCCTTTTCCATCATGAGTCCCTTGGAACTTTCTTGTACCATTGGGTCGGGGAGAAGAATCCAGTCTATCACAGTTGATCAACACACAATGTTGATGACACTCTGCACAATGTTTTCTTGGTTCTGCTCATCTCACTCATCATCAGCCCATGCAAGTCCCACCAGGTTTCTCTGAACTCCTGCTCATTGTTTCTTACAGCACAATAGTATCCCATTACATTCATATACCACAATTTGTCCAGCCATTCCCCAATTCATGGGCATCCCCTCAACTTCCAATTCCTTGCCACCACAAAAAAGAGCAACTATAAATATTTTTGTACATGTGGGTCCTTTTCCCTTTTCCATGATCCCCTTGGGGAAAAGACCCAAAAGTGGCACTGCTGGGTCAAAGGATCTGCACAGCTTTATAGCCCTCTGGGCATAATTCCAAATTGCTCTCCAGAATGGTTGGATCAGTTCACAGCTCCACCAACAATGCATTAGTGTTCCAATTTTTTCACAACATTTCTCCAACATTTATTATTTTCCTTTTTTGTCATTTTAGCCAATCTGATAGATATCAAGTGGTACCTCAGAGTTGTTTTAATTTTCATCTCTCTAATCAATAGTGATAGGCGGAATAGTGTGAAAGGAGGGGGTAAATAGAATGGAGGGGAATAGACAATTAGTAATAATAACGGTGAATGTGAATGGGATGAACTCTGCTATAAAATGGAAGTGAATTGCAGAGTGGATGAGAAACCAGAATCCTACAATATGCTGTTTACAAGAAACATATTTGAAGCAGAGAGATATACACAGAGTAAAGGTAAAAAACCGGAACAGAATATATTATGCTTCAGCTAAAGTAAAACAAAGCGGGGGTGGCAAACCTTATCTCAAACAAAGCCCAGGCAAAAATAGATCTCTTTAAAAGAGGTGGGGGGGGGGGTGAAGCTGGGTGGCCCAGTGGATAAAGCACTGGCCTTGGATTCAGGCGGACCTGAGTTCAAATCTGGCCTCAGACACTTGACACTTATCTAGCTGTGTGACCCTGGGCAAGTCACTTAACCCCCATTGCCCTGCAAAAACCAAACCAAAACAAACAAACAAACAAACAAAGAAATAAGGAAGGAAACTACATCTTTCTAAAAAAGGTAGTATAGATAATGAAGTAATATCAATATTAAATATGTATGCGCCAAGTGGTATAGCATCCAAGTTCTTAGAGGAGAAGTTAAATGAGTTACAAGAGGAATTAGACAGTAATATTATACTAGTGGGGGATCTGACTCTCCCCCTCTCAGAATTAGATAAATCTAGCCACAAAATAAATTAAAAAGAAGTGAAAGAGGTGATTAGAATACTATGTCTGGAGAAAACTGGGGAAAGAAAGGAATATACCTTCCCAGCAGTACTTGGCACATTTTCAAAAGTTGACCATGTATTAGGGCACAAAAACATCATAGTCAAATGTAGAAAGGAAGAAATAGTAAATGTATCCTTCTCAGATCATGATGCAATAAAAATTACATGTAAGAAAGAACCATGGAAAAGTAGACTGAAAATCAATTGGAAACTAAATAATTTCATTCTAAAGAATGAATGGGGAGCAGCTAGATGGTGCAGTGGATAGAGCACTGGCCCTGGATTCAGGACGGCCTGAGTTCAAATCCAGCCTTACTAGCTGTGTGACCCTAGGCAAGTCACTGAACCCCAATTACTTCACAAAAAAGGGGGGGGGAGGATGAATGGGTCAAACAACAAATCATAGAAACAATCAATAACTTTATCCAAGAGGATGACAATAATAAGACAACATACCAAAATCTATGGGATGCAGCCAAAGCAGTGCTTAGGGGAAATTTTATAGCTCTAACTGCTTACATGGATAAAAAAAGAGAAATAAGAGATCAATGAATTGGACATGCAACTTAAAAAGCTAGAAAAAGAACAAATTAGAAATCCCCAAATAGATACTAAACTAGAGATCCTGAAAATTAAGGGAGAAATTAATAAAATTGAAAGCAAGAAAAGTATAGAATTAATCAATAAAACTAAGAGTTGGTTTTATGAAAAAACCAATAAAATAGATAAAATATTGGTTAATTTGATTTTAAAAAAGAAAGAAGAAAACCAAATTACCAGTATCAAAAATGAAAGAGGTGATGTTACCACCAATAAAATGGAAATTAAATCTATATTTAGGAATTATTTTGCTCAACTGTATCCCAATAAATTTGACAATCTAAATGAAATGGATAAATATTTACAAAAATACAAACTGCCCAGGTTAACTGAAGAGGAAATAAAATCCTTAAATAAGCCCATATTAGAAAAAGAAATTGAACAAGGCATTAATGAACTCCCTAAGAAAAAATCCCCAGGCCCAGATGGGTTTACAGGTGAATTCTACCAAACATTTAAAGAACAATTAACTCCAATATTATACAAATTTTGGGGGGGAAATAGTGAAGAAGGAGTTAGAGGCCTTCCCAATAAGATCAGGGGTGAAACAGGTATGTCTATTATCACCTCTATTATTTAATATTGTACTAGAAATGTTAGCTTTAGCAATCAGAGAAGAAAAGGAATTAGAATAGGCAAGGGGGAAACAAAATTATCACTCTTTGCAGATGATATGTTGGTATACTTAGAGAATCCTAGAGAATCAATTCAAATATTACTGGAAACAATGAACAACTTTAGCAAAGTAGCAGGATATAAAATAAATCCACATAAATCATCAGCATTTCTATAGATGACCAAAAAGTCCAGCAGCAAGAGATAGAAAGAGAAATTCCATTTAAAGTAGTGGTAGATAATATAAAATACTTGGGAGTCTACTTGCCAAGACAAACCCAGGAACTCTATGAACACAATTTCCCAACACTTTTCACACAAATCAAATCAAATCTAAATAATTGGAAAGATATCGATTGCTCATGGGAAGGCAGAGCTAATATAGTAAAAATGACAATTCTACCTAAATTAATGTACTTATTCAGTGCCATACCAATCAGACTACCTAAAAATTATTTTACAGAGTTAGAAAAAATAATAACAAAATTGATCTGGAAAAACAAAAAGTAAAGAATATCAAGGGAAATAATGAAAGAAAGTGGGGCGGCTAGGTGGTGCAGTAGGTAGAGCACCGATCCTGGAGTCAGGAGTACTTGAGTTCAAATCTGGCCTCAGACACTTGACACTTACTAGCTGTGTGTGACCCTGGGCAAGTCACTCAACCCCAGTAGCCTCACCAAAAAAAGAAAAAGAAAAAGAAAAAAATATGCACAAGAAGGTGTGTTAGCTGTACCAAATCTGAAGCTTTATTATAAAGGGGCAGTCATCAAAACTATCTGGCTAAGAAATAGAGTGAAGGATCAGTGGAATAGGCTAGGCACAGGAGACACAGTAGTAAATAACGTTAGTAATGTAGTGTTTGATAAATCCAAAAAATCCAGCTTCTGGGATAGGAATTCGACAAAAACTGCTGTAAAAACTGGAAGATAGTATAGCAGAAATTAGGCATAGACAAACATTTTTTTTTAGCAACAAACATTTATGTTATTTTCCAGTTACACGTAAGGGTGCTTTTCAACAATCATTTTCATAAGATTTAGAGGTCCAAATTTTTCTCCCTCCCTCCCTCCCTCCCTATCCTCCCCCACCTCCACAAAATTGCAACCAGGTTATATATGTACAATCTACAAGTGTTATTTTTATCAGTTCTTTCTATAGGGGTGCTTCTTCATTCTTTCCTTGGGATTGTCTTGGATCATTGCATTGCTGAGAGTAATTAAGTCATTCACAATTTCTCATTGAACAATACTGCTGTCACTATGCACAGTGTCCTCCCAGCTCCGCTCACTTCACTATACATCAATGTTCATTAGTGTTTCCAGGTTTTTCAGGGATCATCCTGTTTGTCATTTCCTGTAGCACAAAACCATTCCACTACAATCATATACCATAGCTTTTTCCATCATTCTTCAATTGATGGGCATTCCCTTGATTCTCAATGCTTAGCCTCCACCAAGAGTTGCTATATAAATATTTTTCGGTACAATTTTCCCCCTTTTCTCTTTTTCGTGATTACTATTGTTAACTGTTTCCCTTCCATTCTAGTCCCTTCCCCATGATATTTATTCTATTATCCATCTTCTTTCATCCTTTCACTCTTTGAAAGGGACTTGCTTCTGTCTGTCCCCTCCCCCACCCTGCCCTTCCTTCTTTTACCCCTCTCTCTTTATCCCCTTCCCCTCCTATTTTCCTGCAAGGTTAGAGAGATTACGCCACCCAATCGAGTGTGTACATTATTCCCTCCTTGAGCCAATTCTAATGAGATTGAGGTCTTTGAGCCAATTCTGATGAGTGTAAAATTCATTTACTGCCCTGCTCCTCTCCCATCACTTCCCCCACTCCATCCACCTTTTCCTGTTTCTTTCATGTAGGATTTCACCTCTGCCCTTCCCCCCCCCACCAAGTGCATTCCCTTCACCCCTCAATTTAACCCTAAAGATGTCATCACCTAGCTAAGTGAAACAGTGGACAAAGCATCACCCCTGGACCCAGGGGAATCCCAGCCAAAACCCGGCCTCAGACACAAGCCATTCACCCACCGTACGACCCCAGGTATGTCCCCCAGCTCCCACTTTTCATGGTTCTCTAGGGTTTTGTATTTGAAAGTCAAATTTGCCATTCAGTTCAGGTTTTTTCATCACAAATATCTGAAAGTCTTCTTTTTCATTAAAGTCCCATTTTTTCCACTGAAAGATTATGCTGAGTTTTTCTGGGTAGGTGATTCTTGGTTGTAATCCCATTTCCTTTGCCCTATGGAATAGGGGATATTCCATCCCCTCCGGTCCTTTAATGTAGAAGCTGCTAGATCTTGTGCTATCCTGACTGGGGCTCCACAGTACTTGAATTCTTTCTTTTTGGCAGCTTGCAATATTTTCTCCTTGACCTGAGAGCTCTGGAATTTGGCTATAATATTCCTAGGAGTTTTCCTTTTGGGATCTCTTTATGGAGGTGATCGGTGGATTCTTTCAATTTCTATTTCAGCTTCTTCTAGAATTTCAGGGCAATTTTCCCTGAGAATATCTTGGAAGATGATGTCTAAGCTCTTTCCTTGATCATGGTTTTCAGGTAGACCAATAAATTTCAAATGATCTCTCCTGGACCTATTTTCTACGTCTGCAGTTTTTCCCAGAAGATATTTCACATTGCCCTCTTTTTTTTTTTTTTTTTTTTTTGCTCATTTGGATTTACTTTATTGCTTTATTGTTTCTCATAAAGTCACTGGCTTCCATTTGTTCAATCCTCATTCTTAGGCAATTATTTTCATCAGAGAGCTTTTGTACCTCCTTTTTCATTTGGCCAATTTGACTTTTCAAGCTGTTGGCTTTCTTCTCATGTCCTTCCTGCATCACCCTCATTTCTCTTTCCATTTTTTCCTCTACCTCTCTAACTTTATCTTCAAAGTCCTTTTTGAGAACCTCTGTGGCCTGTGCTCAATTCATATTTTTCTTGGAAGTTTTAGATATAGGGCCCCTGGTGTTGACATCGTCCTCTGATGGTGCACCTCGGTCTTCCTTGTTACTGAGGAAACTTTCTATGGTCCTCACCTTTCTCTGTCTGCTCATCTTGCCTTTCTTTTACTAGACTTTTAGCTCCTTAAAGTGGGGCACTGTTTCCAAGCTGCAGTATCCCAAGCTTAAGAAGTCCCACGTGGTATGATTTAAGGAGAATCAGGTTCTTCACTCACCCGCCCTGTTCCCTGGTCCTTAGATGACCCCAGACCAACTTGCTAATCAACCAGCTTTGTGTGTTGTGGTTGTTAGCTCTGAAGAGCCTGTGCCCCCACCCTGTCTTGGCCATTGATACTCAAGCCTACCTCCTGGTTCTGAGCAGGGGTGAAAAATCCAAGTTCTGCCTCAGCACCAGCATAGACCTCTGTAGTCTCTCCCCTGCCCAGGGCTCAGCCCACTCACCAGACTGTGAGCTTAGTTCCAGACGACACTGGTGCTTCAGCTGATTCAGAGGCTCTGGGGGTCTCCTTCTCTGGTGAGGCCTTCCTGGGACTGGATCTGTGTCAGGGTGACTGTGGGGTTGGGCTCATTCCTGTATTAGCACAGCAGCTCCCTCCTTCTGACCTTCCAAGCTGTTCTTGGTTAGAAGATGATTTCAGCACATTCTTCTGTGGCTTTTGCTGCTCTGGGCATTTTCCTATGGCATTACTAGGATGTTTTCTGGAGCAATCATGTCATGAGTTTGGAAGCTCACTGCCTTTCCTCTGCCATCTTGGCTCCACACCGGAAGTCCACCATAGACCAACATCTTACACCTTATACTAAATTAAGGTGAAAATGGGTACATGATTTAGACATAAGAGGTGGTACAATAGGTAAATTAGGATAAGGAATAGTCTGCCTTTCAGATCTTTGGAAAGGAGAATAGTTTATGACCAAACAAGAGATAGCTACAAACAGAAGCAATACATCCAAAATTAGAAGGGAGGCAGAAATGTGGAAAGCAATTTTTATGGCCAGTACTTCTGATAAAGGTCTCACTTCTAAAATATATATGGAACTAAATCAAATTTATGAAAATGCACTTCATTTCCCAATTGAGAAATGGTCAAAGGATATGAACAGGCAGTTTTCTGATGATGAAATCAAAGCTATCTATTGCCATAAGCTGAATTCTTAAAATGATTCAGGACAGTCATTGGACCAACCTGATCATTGAGTGTAAAGGGAAAGCACTTCTTTCCTGAATGGAATGACCTTCCTTGTTTCACCTAATGGAACACATTCACTGAAAAGAAGAGAGAGAGAACCTCAACGTATAAGTTTCAAGTGGAGAGACCACAATGAGGGAGCTCCATGACTTTGATTACAAACATTACTTTCAGTCATCAGGGACCATGAAGAAGAAGAAGAATTTAAAAGGCAACTGAATGAGCTTTCTCAGTTCACCTTACTGAACATGTTCATGCAAGCAAAGATCCAGAGGATCTTCATCCAAAGTATATCAGTAGAGTACTTCATTCTTTTTCCTCACTCAGTATCTTCATTGAAATTAGTGAAGTTGACGAAAGGCAATTCCCTGGACTACTCAAACACGTTCCTTACTTTCATTTCTGGACACATTACCAAAAATGTAGACCTCGATAAAGACCACCAAAATGTCTAACACGGAGAGCTTCTTTAGGAAGTTACCTTACTTTATGTCCATTGCTTTGCATCGCATTTTGAGTCAAACCCTCTGTGGGAAATTAAATGAGCCCCCTTAGTTTGGTTTCTCAAACTCCTTCTCTCAAGCATAGTCACGGGACTACTTAAAGACGTTCCTTACTTTCATTTTTGGACACATTACCAAAAATGTAGACCTGGAAGAAGACCACCAAAACATCTGACCCGGGGATCTTGGTTAAGAAGTTACATTACTGACTGAGCTCCCAAATTCGTGACATGATCGCTCCAAAAAACATCCAAATAAGGTCATAGGAAAATGCCCAGAGCAGCAAAACTCACAGAAGAATGTGCTGAAATCATCTTCTAACCAAGAACGGCTTGGAAGGTCAGGAGGGAGCTGCTGTGCTGATACAGGAGTCGGACCCAACCCCACAGTCACCCTGACACAGATCCAGTCCCAGGAAGGCCTCACCAGAGAAGGAGACCCCCAGAGCCTCTGAATCAGCTGAAGCACCAGTGTCGTCTGGAACTAAGCTCACAGTCTGGTGAGTGGGCTGAGACCTGGGCAGGGGGGGAGACTACGGGGGTCTGTGCTGGTGCTGAGGCAGAACTTGGGTTTTTCACTCCTGCTGAGAACCAGGTGGTAGGCTCGAGTAGAAGTGGCCCAGCTGGGGGAGGGGCACAGGCTCGTCGGAGCTAACAACCACAACACACAAAGCTGGTTGATTGGCAAGTTGGTCTGGGGTCATCTAGGACCAGGAAACAGGCCGGGAGAGGGAAGAACCTGATTCTCCTTAAATTATGCCACCTGGGACTTGTTAAGCTTGGGATACTACAGCCTGGAAACAGTGCCCCACTAGACAGCAGGTAATATGATATACATAATAACATTAAACATATTTCTGCCTTAGTCACGTTATATGAGAAGGATCTGAGTACAAAGGAAAAACCTGAAATCAAAAACAAAAGAATTAGTATGGTCCAATTAGCATCCATATTCCACAGTTCCTTTTCTTTCCCCCCTGGATTTGGAGAGCTTTTCCCATCATGAGTCCTTTGGAACATTCTTGTTCCGTTGTATTGGTGAGAAGAATCTAATCTATCACAGTTGATCAACAGATAGTGTTGATGATACTGTGTATGATGTTCTTCTGGTTCTGCTCATCTCACTCATCATCAGTTCATGCAAGTCCTTCCAAGTTTCTCTTAAATCCACCTGCTCATCGTTTCTTACAGCACAATAGAATTCCATTACATTCATATACCACAACTTGTTCAGCCATTCCCCAATTGATGGACATCCCCTCAATTTCCAATTCCTTGCCACCACAAAAAGAGCAGCTATAAATATTTTTGTACATGTGGGTCCTTTTCCCTTTTTTTATGATCTCTTTGGGGAAAAGACCCAAGAGTGGTATTGCTGGGTCAAAGGGTATGCACAGCTTTATAGCCCTTTGGGCATAATTCCAAATTGCTCTCCAGAATGGTTGGATCAGTTCACAGCTCCACCAACAAGGCATTCGTGTTCCAATTTTCCCACAGCTTCTCTAACATTTATTATTTTCCTTTGTTGTCATATTAGCCAATCTGATAGGTGTCAGATGGTACCTTAGAGTTGTTTTAATTTGCATCTCTCTAATCAATAGTGATTTAGAACATTTTTTCATATGGCAATAGATAGTTTTGATTTCTTCATCAGAAAACTGCCTGTTCATATCCTTTGACCATTTCTCAATGGTTGGATTCATATAAATTTGATTTAGTTCCCTATATATTTTAGAAATGAGGCCTTTATTAGAGGTACTAGCCATCTGCATCCCTTCTAATTTTGGATGTATTGCTTCTTTTTGTACAAAACCTTTTTAATTTAACGTAATCAAAGTCATCCATTTTGCATTTCATAATATTCTCTCTCTTGTTTGGTCATAAACTGCTCTCCTTTCCAAAGATCTGAAAGGTAGACTATTCCTTTTTCTCCAAATTTACCTATGGTATCACCTCTTATGTCTGAATCATTTTGATCTTATTTTAGTATAAGGTGTCAGATGTTGGTCTATGCCTAATTTCTGCCATACTATCTTCCAGTTTTCCCAGATATTTTTGTCAAATACTGAATTCCTATCCCAGAAGCTGGGGTCTTTGGATTTATCAAACAGTACATTACTAATGTCATTTACTACTGTGCCTCCTGTGCCTAGCCTATTCCATTGGTCCTCCACTCTATTTCTTAGCCAGTACCAGAGAGTTTTGATGATTGTTGCTTTGTAGTAGAGCTCCAGGTTTGGTACAGCTAACCCACCTTCCTGTGCATTTTTTTCATAATTTCCCTTGATATTCTTGACTTTTTGTATTTCCAGATCAATTTTGTTATTTTTTTCTAGCTCTATAAAATAATTTTTAGGTAGTCTGATTGGTATGGCACTGACTAAGTACATTAATTTAGGTAGAATTGTCATTTTTTTTTTTTGGTGAGGCAATTGGCGTTAAGTGACTTGCCCAGGGTCACACAGCCAGTAAGTGTCAAATGTCTGAGGCTGGATTTGAACTCAGGTCCTCCTGAATCCAGGGCCAGTGCTCCATCCACTGTGCCACCTAGCTGCCCCTAGAACTGTCATTTTTACTATATTAGCTTGGCCTATCCATGAGCCATTGATATCTTTCCAATTTTTTACATCTGATTTGATTTGTTTGACAAGTGTTTGGTTGTGGGGCAGCTAGGTGGTGCAGTGGATAAAACACCGGCCCTGGAGTCAGGAGTACCTGAGTTCAAACCCGGCCTCAGACATTTACTAGCTGTGTGACCCTGGACAAGTCACTTAACCCCAATTGCCTCACTAAATTAAAAAACAAACAAACAAGCGAAAAGTGTTTGGTTGTGTTCATAGAGTTCCTGGGTTTGTCTTGGCAAGTAGACTCCCAAGTATTTCATATTATCTACCGTTACTTTAAATGGAATTTCTCTTTCTATCTCTTGCTGCTGGACTTTGTTGGTCATGTATAGAAATGCTGATGATTTATGTGGATTTATTTTATATCCTGCTACTTTGCTAAAGTTGTTCATTGTTTCAAGTAATTTTTGAGTTGATTCTCTAGGATTCTCTACATATACCATTGTATCATCTGCAAAGAGTGATAGTTTTGTTTCCTCCTTGCCTATTCTAATCCCTTTAATTCCTTTTTCTCCTCTGATTGCTAAAGCTAACATTTCTAGTACAATATTAAATTATAGAGGTGATAATGGACATCCCTGTTTCACCCCTGATCTTATTGGGAAGGCCTCTAACTTATCTACATTACATATAATACTTGTTGATGGTTTTAGGTGGATACTGCTTCTTATTTTAAGGAAAGCTCCACCTATTCCTAAGTTCTCTAGTGTTTTTATTAGGAATGGATGCTGTATTTTTTCAAAGGCTTTCTCTGCATCTATTGAGATAATCATATGATTTTGGTTAGTTTTCTTATTGATGTAGTAGATTATGTTAATAGTTTTCCTAATATTGAACCAGCCCTGCATTCCTGGTATAAATCCCACCTGGTCATAATATATTATCCTGGTGATCACTTGCTGTAATCTCCTTGCTAATATCTTACTTAAGATTTTAGCATCAATATTCATTAGGGAAATTGGTCTACAATTTTCTTTCTCTGTTTTGGCTCTGCCTGGTTTTGGTATCACCACCATATTTGTTTCATAAAATGAATTTGGTAGAACTCCTTCTTCACCTATTTTCCCAAATAATTTGTATAATAATGGAGTTAATTGTTCTTTAAATGTTTGGTAGAATTCACCTGTAAACCCATCCAGCCCTAGGGATTTTTTCTTAGGGAGTTCATTAATGGCTTGTTCAATTTCTTTTTCTAATATGGGTTTATTTAAGGATTTTATTTCCTCTTCAGTTAACCTGACTAGTTTGTATTTTTGTAAATATTTATCCATTTCATTTAGATTGTTAAATCTATTGGCATACAGTTGGGCAAAATAGTTCCTAATTATTGCTTTAATTTCCACTTCATTGGTGGTAAGATCATCCTTTTCATTTTTGATACTGGTAATGTGGTTTTCTTCTTTCTTTTTTTTAATCAAATTAACCAGTGGCTTATCTATTTTATTGTTTTTTTCATAAAACCAGCTCTTAGTTTTATTGATTAATTCTATAGCTTTCTTGCTTTCAATTTTATTAATTTCTCCTTTAATTTTCAGGATTTCTAATTTAGTATCTATTTGGGGATTTCTAATTCGTTCTTTTTCTAGCTTTTTAAGTTGCATGCCCAATTCATTGATCACCTCTTTCTCTTTTTTATTCATGTAAGCAGTTAGAGCTATAAAATGTCGCCTAAGCACTGCTTTGGCTGCATCCCCTAGATTTTGATATGTTGTCTCATTATTGTCATCCTCTTGGATAAAGTTATTGATTGTTTCTATAATTTGTTGTTTGACCCACTCATTCTTTAGAATGAAATTATTTAGTTCCCAATTGATTTTCCGTCTACCTTTCCATGGCTCTTTATTACATGTAATTTTAATTGCATATATCTGAGAAGGATGCATTTACTATTTCTGCCTTTCTATATTTGACTATGATGTTTTTGTGCCCTAATACATGGTCAATTTTTGAAAATGTGCCATGTAGTGCTGAGAAAAAGGTATATTCCTTTCTATCTCCATTCAATTTTCTCCAGACATCTATCATGTCTAACTTTTCTAGTATTCTATTCACCTCTTTCACTTCTTTCTTATTTATTTATTTTTTTTGGTGAGGCAATTGGGGTCAAGTGACTTGCCCAGGGTCACACAGCTAGTAAGTTGTCAAGTGTCTGAGGCTGGATTTGAACTCAGGTCCTCCTGACTCCAGGGTCGGTAATCTATCCACTGCACCACCTAGCTGCCCCCTTTCTTATTTATTTTGTGGCTAGATTTATCTAATTCTGAAAGCAGAAGATTCGGATCCCCCACTAGTATACTGTTACTGTCTATCTCCTCTTGTAACTCATTTAATTTCTCCTCTAAGAATTTGGATGCTATATCACCTGGCACATACATATTTAATATTGATATTACTTCATTATCTATAGTACCTTTTTAGCAAGATGTTGTTTCCTTCCTTATCTCTTTCAGTTAGACCTATTTTTGCCTTTGCTTTGTCTGAGATAAGGATTGCTATGCCTGCTCTTTTTACTTTAGCTGATGCATAATATATTCTGCTCCAGTCTTTTACCTTCACTCTGTGTGTATCTCTCTGCTTCAAATGTGTAAACAGTACATTGTAGGATTCTGGTTTTTAATCCACTCTGCAATTCACTTCCGTTTTATGGGAGAGTTCATCCCATTCACATTCACAGTTAAAATTATTAACTGTTTATTTCCCTCCATCTTCTTTTCCCCTTTGTACTCTTTTTTCCCCTTCTTCCCCCATATTCCACTTGACCAGTATTTTGCTTCTGACCACTACCTCCCTCAATCTGTCCTCCCTTTTATCAGCTGCCCTTCTTTATCTTGACCCTTTTCCCCCCACTTGTGCCCTCCCTTCTATCAATACCACCCTTTCCCCCTTCCCCTTTTGTTTTCTTAAAGAGTAAGCTAAGTTTCTTTATACACATGGGTGTGTATTTTATTTCCTCCCTGAACCAGTCTGATGAGAGTAAGGTTGCAACAATGCCCACCCCTCCCTTCTTTCCCTCTGTTGTAATGGGTTCTGTTTGTGCCTCTTCCTTTGATATAATTAACCCCATTCCACCTCTCCCTTCCTCTACTCCTCCTAGTCTTCTTTTATTTTATCCCTTAAGTTTCTTTATATCATCACATCAAAGTTGATTTCATAACAATACCTTCACAGAAATACAGGTCCCAAAAGTTAAAAGTATTATCCTCCCTCATATGTACTCAAGCAGTTTAATATCATTGAAAAACCCCTTTCTCCCCCTTGTTTACCTCTTTATATTTCTCTAGAGTCTTGTATTTGGAGATCAAATTTTCTGTTCATTTTTGATCTTTTTCTCAGGAAGCCTTGGAAGTCTCCTACTTCATTGAATGTCCATTGAATGATCAATTTTGCCGGGTAGTTGATCCTGGGTTGTAATCCAAGCTCCTTTGCCTTCCAAGCCCTGCAATCCTTTAATGTTGAAGCTGCCAGGTCCTGTGCAATCCTGACTGTGGCTCCATGGTATTTAAATGGTTTCTTTCTGGCTGCTTGGAGTATTTTCTCCCACCTGATAATTCTGGAGTTTGGCTACTATATTCCTTGAAGTGTTCCTTTTGGGGTCTCTTTCAGGAGGTGATCAGTGGATTCTTTCAATGATGATTTTATACCCTGCTTCTACAATTTCAGGGCAGTTCTCCATAATAATTTCCTGGACTAAGGTGTCTAGACTCTTTTCTTGATCATGACTTTCAGGTAGTCCAATAATTCTCAGATTATCTCTCATGGACCTATTTTCCAGGTCAGTGGTTTTTCCAATAAGGTATTTCACATTTTCTTCTATTTTTTTAGTCTTTTGATTCTGCTCATCGGATCCTTGTTGTCTCATGGAGTTATCTGCTTCTGTCTGCTCAATTTTAACTTTTAAGGCCTTATTTTCCACAGTAAGCTTTTGCACTTCTTTTTTTCTGTTTGGCTAATATTTTCTCTCATTTGGTCAATTGTATTTTTTAAGAAATTCTTTTCCTCAGTCATTTTTTGTTCTTCTTTTTGCAGTGTAACTCTCATTTCTCTTATTTCTTTTTCCTTTTTTCTTCTACCTCTTATTTGATTTTTTTTTTAGTGAGGCAATTGGGGTTAAGTGACTTGCCCAGAGTCACACAGCTAGTAAGTGTTAAGTGTCTGAGGCTGGATTTGAACTCAGGTACTTCTGACTCCAGGGCCGGTGCTCTATCCACTGTGCCACCAAAGCTGCCCCTCTTATTTGATTTTTAAAAGCCTTTTTTGAGATCTTCAAAGATGACTTTTTGGTCCTGAGACAAGATCATATTCCCTCTTGAGTCTTCACTTGTGGGCATTTTGACTAACTCATCTGCGTTTGAATTTTGGTCTTCCCTTTCACCATAGAAGTTGTCAATAATAAGGGTCCTTTTTTGTTTCTTGCTCATGTTGTAGGCTCTTTTTAAACTTATCAAGTTGACGTCTGCTCCTGGGGCACAGGGTTCATGGTTGCAAGCTTCTTACTGCTCTCAGCTGCCCCACTCTCAGCTGCCCCACTCTTAGCTGCCCCACACTTGGCTGCCCCACTCTCAGCTGTGTCGAGTTACAACAGTGTTGAGCTGCCACTGAGTGGAGCTTTGCTGAAGTGATCTGCCAGCTGAGATGAGTGGTGCTAAGCCACACTGAGTGAAACTTTGCTGAGGTGAGCCCCGCTCCCCTTTTACCCCAGGTGAGACAGACCTTTTCTGAAGTCTTCTAAATTTTCTCATGTAGCAGGATTTTATCTCCCTTTTTCTAGGTTCTGTAGTTCCAGAATCTGTTTAGAGGCTTGGTTTAATGTTGTTTTTGAGGGAAATACAGGAAAGCTCAGGAACGTTCCTAGCTTCTCTCCGCCATCTTCGTTTCATGAGTATTATTGAGAAGAGGATTGTTTTCCCTCACACTCATGAAGTCAGAAAACAGTTTATTGCATAGAGAAAAAAAAGATGAGGGTAGCCTAGGATAGAAACATCCAGCAAAAAGTACTGAGGATTAGGTGGACAAGTAGGAAAAGAATCTGGAGAAAGCCAGGTCATGAATACCTACAGAGGAGAGAGCATTCAGGAAGAGTGGATGAATTCCATAACTGCTTTTTCATTCATTCTCTCCACTATATCATGCTGCCACTTACTTACTGAAGCAAGCAAAGGAAACTCTTGGTTAAATCTTAAGATTAATCATAAAAATCACAAAACGCATTTCCCTGTAAAGTAATTAAAGATACAAATAGGACCAGCTATGGTATGAAATATTCATCGGAGGGAAAGGCAAAGTTTCTTGGCAAGTCAGTAGGACGTTCGACATTCCTAAGGAAAAAAAAACACAAGAACAAAAACATCTTTAAAATTAATTGCTTTAAAAGAAATTGCACTGTTTTTCATCACATTTGGGTTTTGGGGGGGGGTTGGGGACCATTTTTGAATAATTTAGTGGAACTAATCATTGCACACACTTCAACTTCTGTGACACATTTCTTCCAGTTTATCCTCAGATACCTTTGATGGAAATAATCCCTCTGCTGAATTTTCTTCCAGTTCACCAGCTATAGTCACTGCTACCACTGATTCTCCTGTATCACCTTCTGAATCCAGCTCTCCATTTATGTCAGCAGTTGAACTTACAATTGAAGTGATCTACCTATTTCATACTTAATTCTTTCAATTAAGATAAATCATGTTGGAGTGAACACAAAAGTCTAAAATGAAAAAAAAAATTGTTATTTCCTACTTGGCCTTATTCTGTTCTTTAAAAAAAATTCAAGGAACTTAACAACAGTTTTCCAAAATGCATTTACAGAGTCATAAGACTCCCACTTTTCTTTCCAGTCACCTTTGATGAAACAACGGAACTGATGCCTACTTTGGTAAAGTAGTAGGGAAATCTTTTAGATTTTTAAAAAATAGAGCAGAGTTCTCCTGTGAGTCTATTAAAACCTCAGTGCTCTATGGTAAGAATTCTCAAAAGTCATCAAAGAAGTGCTATATGATCTTTCATAGTTTTCATGTTAAATAAACTTTGTTCTAACTTTTTCAGCTCATTCAGCTTGGCAAATATTTATGGAATGCCTAGTGTTTGTAAGATGTTCTCAGAATAGTGAAACTTATTACTCTATTTATTATTATTGTGTTGTTTAAAATTTAAATGTGTGGTCAGCTTAAATTAGAAGCTTTAGCACCAGTCTTTGGGCATTAAGCATTTATTAAAGCAAATCAGCTATTAGAAAAAAGAGAACATGTGGAGTTAAGAAAAGGCCTATGTAGCCTAGAGTTCCAGCCTGGACTGGTTCTTCCTCAAGTCCCTTGCCACAAGCCTGCTTCAATCATGAACTCCCCTCAAACTGAGTGTGGAAGCTTTTTATAGGTCTGGAGCACAGGCAGTCTTTACACACTGCTTCAAGTTCATTGGTAGAGATCATCCAAATCCATTGGTTCGCTGGACTTGAAGGTGGTGTCAAGTTGCGTTCAAAATCCTTAGCTTCTAAGAACACACTCTACTAAGGGTTGGCCATGTGTGGTCTCAATTTAATCAACCTTAACTAGGTTGACAGTCTCTCAGTCTCATCCAATTCAATCAATCCCAAATCAATCTTAAGGTGGGGCTCCTGGGCATCTGCCATATCCCATTATTTTATCACAGTATATAATTTTATGACAGCTCAAGATATTCAATTACAGGGAACCCCCTAACATTTATCTATATGTTTAACCTATAAGTATACATATTCAAACTACTGAGTACTAATTTGATTTACTAAAATTTGTTGTAAATATTGTCCCTCCCCTTTATTAGTCTAGAGTTAAATGGAGAAAATTAATTCTGGTAAAATAAAATCTTTGTCAAAAATTTATTTTGATATTATACACAATTGGACCTAATGGACATTTTTAGTAATTATTTCATTACTCTAGAAAATTTGCCTTTAAAAGATGATTGTTGAGTGTTTAGATAAGCATATTATGACATCCTGGCACAGAATCCAAAACCCTTACAGATGTGTAAGAAGAAATCTTGGATGTGTCATTTGATTTGAGAGGGGTGATACGTAGAATAAAGTAAGAAAAAGAACAATACTTGATTTTAGTTCCACTCCAATATTGTAGATAATAAAGTCAGTTTACTTAAAATGTATTATTAAAAATCAGGTTTTTAGGGCAGCTAGGTGGTGCAGTGGAAAGAGCACCGGCCCTGGAGTCAGGAGTACCTGAGTTCAAATCCAGCCTCAGACACTTAACACTTACTAGCTGTGTGACCCTGGGCAAGTCACTTAACCCCAGTTGCCTCACTAAAAAAAAATAATAAATTAAAAATCAGGTTTTTATTATTTAAAAAATTGTTGGGCAATATTTTTTTCAACTAAGGTGAGAATAGCTTGAATGAAACGACAGTTTCCAAACACTTAAGTTTTTTTCTGGCAATGCACATATTACCTGAAAGACAGTGCCCAGAAAATAAAAAATAAAAAAGCTAAAAAAAGACCCAACCAAACCTGAAGATGGTTTAAATGAAGATTTGAGGTATGAATTTTGCTAAGTTAACTGTACATAAGGGTTTTCATCATATCAAGATTTATTTTTTCTTAGGTCAGATACTTTTCGGCTATTAATTTAGTTTTATTAACTAGACATAGTTAAAACTCACAGCACCTTGCTTAAGGAAGCATTTTATACTTCTTTGTTGTCTATTCATTTTTGTTATAAGGAACATGGTTGTAGTCTTATAAGCATATTTAATGAAGGGATCCTTTTATTGGAATATTTTTCTGTTATTATTCATTGTTGTCTATTCATTTGTATTATAAGGATCACGGCTGTAGTCTTGTAAGCACATTTAAAGGAGGTATCCTTTTCTTGGAATAATTTTCTATGTTATTATTCAGACCAAAAGATTCTTTAACATTACAAACTATTTGTACTGAGGTTTTGTAGTTTTGTTATGCCAGTTTTACCAAGGCTTTACTTTGTTTATTTTGCCTTGTGGAAAGATTATTTCAACTGTCTTACCTACAATCCACCAGAAATAAATAATTAAATGAAAAGATCAGATTTGTGGTATAGGTGTGAATACTTTTCCTGTTCTATTTATGGGCTTTAAAAAAATTCTAATAGGATAGAGCACCGGCCCTGGAGTCAGGAGGACCTGAATTCAAATCTGAACTCAGACACTTGACATTTACTAGCTGTGTGGGCCCTGGGCAAGTCAGTTAACCCCAATTGCCTCACCAAATAAAAAAAAATCCATTAAAAATTCCAATAAAGAAAAATTAAAATCAACTGGTTTTTGTTTTTGGTTTTGGTTTTGGTTTTGCGGGGCAATGGGGGTTAAGTGACTTGCCCAGGGTCACACAGCTAGTAAGTGTCAAGTGTCTGAGGCCAGATTTGAACTCAGGTCCTCCTGAATCCAGGGCTAGTGCTCTTTCCACTGTGCCACCTAGCTGCCCCCCTCAACTGTTGTTTTTAAAGAAATATTTCACTGGCATCTGTTTTATATCCTTCTCTCTCCTTACCCAGAGATGTTTTATCCCTTATTACAAAGACTTTTTTAACATGAAGCAATTATAAGACTTCTTCAGAGACAATCATTATATCAGTCATACAATTAACAAACATTTATTAAAAAGAAACTATGTACAAGACATTTACTAGCCAGGTGACCCCAGGGAATTTCGTAGTTGGTTCAGTGGAGACAGGGCAGGGCCTGTAGTGAAAAAGAACCCTCCTGAGTTCAAATTTGACCGCAGACACTTGCTGTGTGACCTTGGGAAAGTCATTTAAACTGGTTTGTCTCTTTTTCTTTTTTAAGGAGTCCAATGAATTTCCTTTGGTGCACTTTATTTATTACACTCCTGCAATGAAGATACTGAGTCAGGAAAAAAGAAAGAAGCACTCTATTGATGTGATTTGGATGAAGATCCTCTGAATCTTTGCTCGTGTGAAGCTGTTCAGTAGGGTGAACTGTGAAAGCTCATTCATTTCCCTTTTAAGTTGTTCTTCTTCACGGTCCCTTATAAAATGCCTGAAAGTAAAGTTTGTAATCAAAGTCATGGAGCTCCCTCATTGTGCTCTCTCCATTTGAAACTTATTGATGGAGATTCTCTCTTTCTTCATTTCAGTGAATGTGTTCCATTAGGTGAAAAAAGGAACCTCATTCCATTCAGGAAAGAAGTGCTTTTGTTTACACTCAGTGATCAGGTTGGTTGAATGGATGTCCTGAATCAGTTAAAGAATTCAGCTAAATAAGACCTCTCATCTCACTCCTTGCCTGAGAGAAAGAAGGAGTTTGATAACCCAAACTAAACAAGCTCATTCAATTCCCCACGGAGGGTTTGACACACAATGGGATGTAAACCAATGGACAGAAAGTAATGCAACTTCCTAATTGTAGTGGGGGAAAATGGGGTACGGGTTTTGGGTTAAGGGTTGGGGTTCTTAGGAGTTCCTCTTTAAAGAATTACACCCTCTTGCACACAAAAGTACTTAGAATAAAGTGGTAGTTTATTTAGGAGCAAGGGGAGATAGACACAAAGCACATGGCTCAGAGATACCAATCTCCTCAAGCAGGAGATTGGCAGGTACTTTTATAGAGGACTGATGGGGGGAGGGGTGAACATTTGACTGTGGAAAGTTCCTTTAGTGAAGGAGGACCATCCCTCACTGGTAGTGACTAGAGGAATTGGGTGAGGGGTGGCTATGGATCCCTCTTCAGGACACAAAGGCCACAGCCACACCCAAATTTATCTCCCCAGGGTAAGGGAGACCAGAATGAAGGGTGGGAATCTGAAGCTAGCTCAGTCCAATTTGGTTCCACTTATCTCTTTAGGTGTTATCTGTCCTCTGGTTTAGTTTCTCAAGGAGAAGATTCCTTGATGTGCCCCAGAGAACTTCTGGGATGCTCTGCACCCCATGACATAACCAAGCTCCCCAGGTCAGACATTTTGGTGGAGTTTATCCAGGTCCACATTTATGTTAATGTTTCCAAAATTGGAAGTAAGGAACTTCTTTAAGTAGTCCGGTGAATTGCCTTTGGTGAACTTTACTTATTACAGTCCTACAATGAACATACTGAGTCAGGAAAAAGAAAGAAGCATTTTACTGATGTGCTTTGGATGAAGATCCTCTGAATCTTTGCTTGCACGAATGTAAGGAAAAAATCCATCCTCTTCTCAATAATTCTCAGGAACTCAGCAGCGAAGTGACAAAGGCTTTATTTTCTTCTCATGAGAAGGAGGTGCCCTGGTGTGCAGCTAGTGGGTGCCCCGAAAGGGGACTCGCAGACCCTGTTTTATACCCTAGTCCCTAATGCAAATGGACCCTCCCCTATCTCATCACTGGTGGGGTTACAATCTATGTGCAAAAACTAGCTAATTGGAACGCAGTACCTTTTCCTTGTATGGGCATGACTCAGGAGTGGACCTTATACTTCCTTATATGGACACAACTCTGGAGCAGACCTTATTGAGACCAGGGCTCCTTGAATCATGTGACCTTGCTAACCTGAGGGGGAGGAGGGGATCTGAGACCTTTGTCCTACAAACAGGTCAGGGGGAGTATGACTGACTGTTGTATCCTCATTGAGAGGAGACAACTACCCATTTCTCACAATGAAGCTATTTGGTAAGATAAACTGAAAAAGCTCATTCGTTTCCCTTTTAAGTTGTTTTTCTTCATGGTCCCTTAGAAGATGACTGAAAGTAAAGTTTGTAATTAAAGTCATGGAGCTCCCTCATTGTGCTCTCCCCACTTGAAACTTATTAATTGAGATTCTCTCTTCATTTCAGTGAATGTGTTCCATTAGGTGAAATAAGGAACCTCATTCCATTCAGGAAAGAAGTGCTTTTGTTTACACTTAGTTATCAGAATGGTCTAATGAATGTCCCAAATCAGTTAAAGAATTGAGCTGACTAAGGCCTCTCTTGTCTCTCTTTGATTGAGGTAATCAGTGTGATAAACCAATCTAAGAGAGCTCATTCAATTCCCAACACAGATGGTTTGACTCATAGTGGAACTTAAACTAATGGACAGAAAGTAATGTAACTTCCTCACAAAGATCACTGGGACAGACATTTTGGTGGAGTTTTTCTAGGTCTACATTTTAAGTAAAGTGTCCAACACTGGAAGTAATGAACCTCTTTAAATGGTCAATGAATTGCCTTTGGCGAACTTTAATGAAAGAACTACCATAATGGAGGGGATTGGCAAAGATTAAACCTTTTTCTCATCAAAGTTGACTCAAAGAGGGAATAACAAACACACTTAGTTGGATGTAGAAATTTATCTGATCCTACAAGGAAGTTTAAAAAGGATACCAATAGATGGGGCAGGGAGGACTGAAACAAAGGAGGGGAAAGAAGAGACAATAAGGAAAACATTCGTGAGAAGGGAAATTGGTGGTGGACCAGAGTGGGGGGATAAACAGGTGAAAAATATCATGGAGAGAAATAAGCACTTAGTCATCATAAGTATAAAAGTGAATGGGATGAACTCATCCATTAAATGGAAGTGGACGGCAGAATGTATTAAATACCAAAATCTATCATATGTTGTATGCAAGAAACACATTTAAAGCAGAGAGATAAACGTAGGGTACATGTAAGGGACTGGAACAGAATCTATTATGCTTCAGCTGAAGCAAAGAAAGCAGGGGTCGCAATCACGATTTCAGACAAAGCAAAAGTAGAACTATTTAAAAGAGGTAAATAAGGAAACTATATCATGCTGAAAGGTACCATAGACAGTGAAGTCATACCATACTTAAGGTACTGTGTGGGACAATTATGGATTTGAGTCAGAAGATACCTGCCCCACCCCCCCAGAATAGCTAGCCTCTCACTTTGCCTAAAAGTTAATTGCTTGTCAACTTCTCACTGTCTCCTTTAAGTTTTATTGTTGAGATAATGAACTTGGGACAGTTCTGTAAACTTTGGGGATGGGGTCTGGGAGATATCCAGTCCCCCAGTAAGTTTTATTACTTGTCACAATTCTACCAATTAGCACTATTTACTTTACTTCTGCTTAGTTCCCACATGCCAGCTACACCTTAGTTTATGGCCTGTAATAACAAAAAACTCCCCTCTCACATGTGAAAACCCCAGTCCCTGTCATGGATTAATTGCAGTCAGATAAGGGAGTGATTTCTGCCTCCCTCTTTCCTTGACATTCCTCAGACTTGTACCCCTTCCCCTTCTCCCCTTTGTTCTTGGACATGTCTCCATACATGGATCACGAGCTGGGCACGTACCTTGGGTGAGACAGGATTGGATGTTAGATTGTGAGCTCATCCACCCTAGGTGTACATGGCAACAGTCCTTTTCAAGATTACTATAAAAACCTAGAGGATTGGGCCTATCTTTGCAAGACTTCAATGTGTAATTGGGTTTTGCCCATCCTCATGAGGATGTAATAAACCTGTGTCTGCTTGACTTGGTGGTCTCCTCGAGTTATTTGGGTAAACTGAAGCAGTTTGTCCCAAACAGTACCAAATGGTACAGCATCTAAATTTTTGAAGAAGTTGAATGAGTTACAGGATGAACTAGATAATAAAACTATTGGGGGAACTTAATCTTTTTCTCTCAGAAACAGATAAATCTAACCAAAAAGTAAACAAGAAAGAAGTAAATGAAATTAATAAAATTCTTGAAAATTTATAAAAGATAGATCCCTGGAGAAAACTGAATGGGACCAACAAGAAAATTGACAATGTATTCAGCCATAAAAATCTTACAACCAGATGCAGACAAGCAGAAGTAGTAAGCACATACTTTTCAGACAATAATCCAACAAAAATTACATTTAATAATGGACAATTGAAAGGGAGATTAAAAATCATCGGGAAATTAAATCATCTGATCCTAAAAAACAAGTGGTCAAAGAAGAAATCTTAGAGGTAATCAATGATTTCATTAAAGAAAATGACAATGATGAGACAACATATCAAAATTTATGGGATATAGCAAAAGTAGTTCTTAGGAGAAATTTCATATACCTAACTGCTTACATCAATAAAATAGAGAAAAGCAGATCAATGAATTGGGCATGCAACAAAAACAAACAAGCAAAATTCCCCCCAAACTAGAAACTGAACAAATTAAAAATCCCCAAATAAACATCAAATTGGAAGTCCTGAAGATCAATGGAGACATTAAAAAAATTTTAAATTAATAAATAAAACTAAAATCTAGTTTTATTTTTTAAAAAATAAGGCAGATAAACCATTTGTTAATTTGATCCAAAAAAAAGAAGAAAATTAAATTACTAGCATCAGAAATGAAAGGAGTAGAGAGTGCAGCAGGCTCGGGGCGGGCGAGGGTAGGGGGCGGGGCGGGGCGGGGCGGGGGGGGGGGGGTGGAGAGGGAGAGACAGTCGGTCCAGGACCGAGCTCTGTTGCCGCCAAAGCTGCCGCCGCTGCCATTTTGCCAGCCTATAGGGTGAGGAAACTGAGGCCCAGAGAGTGAGGCTTGATCCAAGGTCACACAGTTTCTGCTGCTAGGTGAGGATCCGGAATGGTAGACAAGCCGATTTGGGAGCAGATTGGATACAGCTTTGAAATGCAACAATACTACCAGTTATTTGATAATGACAGAACCCAATTAGGAGCAATATATATTGATGCCTCTTGCTTCACATGGGAAAGGCAGCAACTCCAAGGCACAGCAGCCACTGTGGAGAATTTCCATTTCAGAAAATCCAGCACAGTATCACAGCTCAGGACCACCAGCCCAACCCTGACAGCTATATACTCAGCATGGTGGTAGGGCAGCTAAAGGCTAATGAAGACCCCATCATGGGATTCCACCAGATATTTCTATTAAAGAACATCAATGATGCTTGGGTGTGCACCAATGACATGTTCAGGCTAGCGCTGCACAACTTCGACTGAACTTCATCTTCCCAAGGCACCCAACGCTGTTTCCTTCTCTCTCCTCTTCCTGATATTTTTCACACTTCCTCTCCCCCCAGGCCCTCAGAACACTCCAAATATCATAGACAAGCCCACAAGGCCACGGTGGGTGGACACCACTGTGGTGTGGTGGCAGTGCCATCACTGTTTGAGTGTGTTGTGCATGATGTTTGGACGTTAGACTATCCGCATCTGACAGGAGAAGTTTGTGTTGTACTAGGGCATGCCTTAGAAATGCTAAGTAATGCAAAAGGTTGTCTTTTTTTTTTTCAATGAACTGACAAGTGGCTCTGGTAACCCAAAGAAACGAAGGAGAAAGCAGCAGCTATGTGTGCAGCCCAGATCTTGATTTGTTCAGATGTTCCAATGCCTCATTATACAATAAAACCATGAAAATTTTCTTAACAAAAAAATTAAAAATTAAAAATGGAAGGAGTTAAAAAAGAAATAAAAGGAATGAACTTACTGCCAATTAAGAAGAAATTAAGGGTCAGCTAGGTGGCGCAGTGGATAGAGCACTGGAGTCAGGAGTACCTGAGTTCAAATCTGGCCTCAGACACTTAACACTTACTAGGTGTGTGACCCTGGGCAAGTCACTTAACCCCAATTGCCTCACTAAAAAAAAAAAAAGAAGAAGAAGAAATTAAGACAACTACTAGGAACCATTTGTCCAATTGTATGCCAATAAAGTTGACAATCTGAATGAAAAGGATTAATATCTACAAAAATATAAATTACCAAGATTAGCAGAAAAAATAAAATATTTAAATAACCCTACTTTATTTTATTTTATTTTGGTTTCAGTTGTTTTTTTGTGGGGCAATGAAGGTTAAGTGACTTGCTGTGGTAAAAATTATTGGAGTTTAGGTGACTCATTTTGGGAGGGGCCACACCTGGCTCACCCTGAAGTTACTATGCTATTGAGATCAGAAGGAGAAACCTCTCCATAGGCAGTTTTTGAAGGACCTCCCCTTTGGGGGGGGAAGATTGAACACTCACTGAGGGGAGGTGGAGTTGCTTCCAGAACACTCTCTCTCTGGCTCGCTCTCCTTGGTTTTCCCAGTGTGAGAAACTAACAGATGTCCCAGGTGTGGTGAGTGAACACAAAAGCCTTGTATTTCTTTGAATTAGCTTAATTGGAAATTATCTAGGGATTGTATAGACTTGGGTTAGAGTTTTTATGAGAATTTTATGAGAAAATATGGTGCTGATACCCAAACCAAGAAGAGCCAAAACAGAAAAAGAAAATTATAGATCAATTTCACTAATGAATGACTAGCTTATGAATAATTAGAATTAATTTGAATTGATGTAAAATGTTTAAATAAAATTTAAGCAAAAAAATTTTACAGCTATACATCACAAGGATAATACACTATGACCAGGTGGGATTTATACCAGGAATGCAGGGCTAGTTCAATATTAGGAAACTATCAGCATGATTGACCACATCAATAATGAAAGCAACAGAAATAGTGATTATTTCAAGAGATTCAGAAAAGGCCTTTGACAAAACACAGCACTCATTCTTACTAAAACACTAGTGAGCATAGGAATAAAAAGGGTTTACCTTAAAATGATGTAAGTAATATTTATCTAAAACCGTCAGCAAACACTATCTGTAATGGGCATAAACTAGAAGCCTTCCCAAGACAATCAGGGATGAAGCAAGGATGGCCATTATCATCTCTATTATTTGATACTATGTTAGAAATGTTAGCTATAAAAATAAGAGAAGAAAATTTAAGGAATTAGGATAGGTAATGAGGAAACAAAACTATCACTCTTTACAGATGATATGATGTTATATTTAGAAAATCCTAGAAAATCAGCTAAAAAAGCTACATGAAATTATTAACAGCTTTAGCAAAGTTGCAGGATACAAAATAAATCCACAGAAATCATCAGCTTTTCTATATATTACTAATAAAGTCCAGCAACAACAGAGAGAAAGAAAAATTCCATTCAAAATAACTATCCAATATAAAATACGTGACATTCTACTTGCTAAGACAAACATAGGAACTATATGACCAGAACTACAAAACACTTTTCACAGAAATAAAGTCAGATCTAAACAACTGGAAAAATATTAATTCTTATGGGTAGGCAGAGAGACAACATAATAAAAAATGGCAATTCTACTTTATTTATTTAGTGCTATACCAATCAAATTATCAAAATATTTTATAGCGCTAGAAAAACTAATAACAAATTTCATCTGGAAAAACAAATGTTCAAGGATATTAAGGGAATCAATGAAAAAATATGAAAGAAGGTAGTCTAACAGTACCAGATCTCAAACTGTATCTATTATAAAGCAGTAATTATAAAAAACAATCTGATACTGGAGAAATAGAAAGGTTGATCAGTGGAATAGAATAGATAGAAATTACACTATAATAAGTAACTACTATACTAATCTATCATATGATAAACCTAAAGATCCAAGCTTTTGGAACAAAAACTCATCATTTGACAAAACTGTTGGGAAACTAGAAAACAGTATGGCACAAGCTAAGTATAGACCAGTATCTCACACCATACATTAAAATAAGTTCAAAATAGGAACATGATGAACACATAAAAGATGATACCATAGGCAAAATAAGAGAGTATGGAATCATTTATCTGTTAGATTTATGGGCAGAGGAAGAATTTAAGACCAAAGAAGATACAGAGAGTAAAACAAAATGTAAAATAGATCATTTTGATACATAAAATTAAAAAGCTTTTGAACAAACAAAACTAGTGTAACCAAGATTACAAGGGAAACAGAAAATTGGGAAATAATTTTTGAAACAAATATCTCTTATAAAGGCCACATTTCTTAAATATAGAGAGAGCTGAGTCAAATTTATAAAAATACAAGTTATTCCCCAGTTGATAAATGGTTAAAGAATATGAACAGACAGTTTTCAGACAAAGAAATCAAAGCTATCTATAATCATATGAAAAAAATGTTCTAGGGGCAGCTAGGTGGCACAGTGGTTGGAGAACTGGCCCAGACCCTTGACACTTACTGTGTGACCCTGAGCAAGTCACTTGACCTCAATTGCCTCACTAAAAAAAAATGTTCTAGATCACTACTGATCAGAGGAATGCAAATTAAAACAAGTCTGAGGTCAAGTGCAAATATAACAAAAATGGAAAATATTGGTTGTTGGAGGGGATGTGGGAATGCTGGGACACTAATCCACTGTTAGTGGAGTTGTAAAAAGATCCAACCATTCTGTAAAGCAATTTGGAATTATGCCCAAAGGGCTACAGAACTGTGCATACCCTTTGATCCAGCTAGGTTTATATCCCAAAGACATTCATTCCCCAAAAGAGAAAAAGACCTATTTGAACAAAAAAAAATTATAGTAGCTTTTTTTGCATTGTCTAAGAACTGGAAATCAAAGGAATGACCATCAATTGAGGAATGGCTAAACAAACTGTGTGATATGATGATGATGGAATATTATAGTGTGATAAGAAATGACAAGGAAGATGATTTCAGAAAGGCCTAGAAAGATTATCTATGAAATGTTGTATAGTGAAGTGAACAGAACCAAGGGAAAATTGTGCACAGAGACAGCAATATTGTGTGATGAATAACTGTGAATGACTTGACTATTCTCAACAATACAATGATCCAGGACAATTTCTTTCTTTTTTTTTTTTTCCCCATTTTTTTTCTGGAGGGCAATGAGGATTAAGTGACTTGCCCAGGGTCACACAGCTAGTAAATGTCAAATGTCCGAGGCTGGATTTGAACTCAGGTACTCCTGAATCCAAGGCCAGTGCTTTATCCACTGTGCCACCTAGCTGCCCCCTATCCAAGACAATTTCAAAGGACTATTGATGAAGAATACTATCCACTTCCAAAGAAAGAACTGATATTGATGGAACAGACTAAATCATGCTATTTTTTACTTTCATTTTTTCTGTTAATCAAGATTTCTTGTACAAAATGACAAACATGGTCATATTTTTTTACATAATCATACATGTATAACCCCTATCTGCTTGCCACCTCAGGGATGGAGGAAAAGAGGGATGGAAGTAGTGACAAAATTACAACCTAAAGCTATAAATATAAAGGCTTATTACATTTTAAAAAACAATACAGTTTAGTTTTCATGATTTATATTTCATCTATGTTGACCAAAAAAAGAAATAGGCCTGTAGTTTATTTCTCTATCTTAAATTTATAACTATAACCTGATTTAAACAATCAATTTATATTAGTTATTTAGAACTTATTAATCTTATCACTGAGTCATCTTTTATAAAATTTGGCTCTATCTATGTATTACAAAGAACCACAGATATATAATCCTCTGATTTAAAAGTAGCCAAGTTCAATGTAACAATAATATAGATGAATATTTTTTTTTCTTGGGGCAGGGAGAATTTGTGACATCATTTCTGGTTTTCCCAAATGGTGCAGATCACAACTTAACCTTCATTTTTAATTCTTGCAAATGTGACCACATAAATATTCAACAAAGGGTCCACCATATGTGTTAAGGAATATCCCTAGCTGTCTCCTGGTATTGTGGGGATACCAGTGGAGTTCTGGTCATCACTCTTGCTAGCTGACTGGTCTTCCCATTGTCTATGTTTCTGTGGATATACCTTGTACTACTTCTTCAGTACAATTATTTCTTAGTTGGTCATAAATTGTAACTTACTTATTTCTCTTATTTGATTCTCCAATGCCTTGTTCATGTACCTACATACTTTAGAAATTGTGACATTACTTGACATACAACTATGGAGCATTACTGGAAGAACACTGACATTAATGGCAATTCATTTCTAAAAATACATGGCATTAAGATAAACCCTCACAAAAGCAAATCTCATTTTACATAATTATTACTAGAAAGCTTCAAATTAATATGGTTTAATTAGTAAAATAGTTCCTTATGTATACTATTATCACTTTGAATTAACACAACTAAAATTTTACTCCTCATCACTTATTGTTGTTTCAGAAAAAACTGTATACCTTTTAACTTGATAAATAGAGAGCTTTCTGGGTAGGTTTTCATGCATAAGAAATAGAATTCAGCTGAATTTGAAATATTGGATGAAGTGTAGTACTTGAAGTCTGGAGCATTTAAACTGAATCTCATCTCCAATAATTGTCATCTGCTATGTGACTACTGGCAAATCACTTAATTTCTCATCATCTCAGTCACTTCAGATGAAAAATAGAATTAACTTGCAATAAGGTTACAAAGAACACTTAGCATGGTTGTATAACACCTATTAACAATAAAGAGAATCAAATGAAATTACATAACGAAAGCAAACAGCATTGGATTTTTCACTATTCCACCCCATGAAAGATGGTATGTGCCACTCAAAAGATTGAGTACCATGGTACAAGGAAAGTAAGCTAAGAATGGCACACTTTGAGTCATTGCATTGGGCCTTGTGTGAGAGGGAACATTTAATGTGTGATTTGAAGAAAGCTAGGGATTTTAGAATGCAAAGTTGAGGAGAGTTCATTTCAAAGATGAGATATAGGCAAAGAGATGAAACTAAGGATCTCAGAAGCTGACATTTGCCTATCATCAAATGGCCAGAATAAAATATCTGAGGAATCATTCAAACCCAGGTCTCCTGGCTACAGGTCCAGCACTCTATCCATTCATTATTCCTTGATTCCTCTTGAGGATATCTGGTTTATGACCCAGTTTATTTCCATGGTCTAGGATATTTCTAGACTTGAGTTTCATAACATTGCAACAATAACAGTGCATTGTAACAACTTTCCATAGTATTTCTTGACATCCTCAAATGAATGCTAACATGGTAAATTCCTTCCCTACAAACCAATGGGCCACACTATGAAAAGAGAAGAAACACCATAGTGAAGGTAGCTTTAAAGGAGAGAGAAAAGAAAGCAAAATATAGAAGAAAATGGTAAACTCCTCCTTAACCTGGCCTCACAATGATAGAGGTATTGCTTGTTTTTCCTACCTCCAGTGTCTCTGAAGACATCATCCTATATAGACTTCAGCTAAATGACTCAGCATGTCAATTGTGTGTTCTGGGAACACAAAGAAGAAATAAAGAAGTTTCTTAGGTAATGAGAGCAGCTTCGGGAGATAGGTGGCATTATACCAAAATCTATCCTGAGAATGAGTTTTGCTGTAAAATATAGAATTAATTTTAAATGAAAATTCTCTACTGATTTTCTGGCACAAATCTACCTGACGAATGTGAGTTCAGCAGCACAGGGCATTTAAAGGGTATTTAAAGAGTAGCAATGTGTGTGTGTGTGTGGGGGGCAGCTAGGTGGCATAGTGAATAAAGCACCAGCCCTGGATTCAGGAGGACCTGAGTTCAAATCCAGCCACAGATACTTGACACTTACTAGCTGTGTGACCCTGGGCAAGTCACTTAACCCCTATTGTCCTGCAAAAAAAAAAATTACTTCATGTTAGTCAAATATGATGGTATGTTAGATTTTCTCCCATGATGTTTTTTAGCTTCAAGGCAGAAATGGCAGGTGTCTTATTAAATTCCAAAAATAAAAATGTAGCACAAGAAGGCAGTGCATTCAAATGAGATAGCTAAGTTGTTAAAATGCAATGTGCATAAAACTTGGTTCATTTTATTTTTATATTTCTTAATTTCTATTATTTCAATCAAAATGATATTTATCAGTACATGCCCAATATAAAATCAATGTTAGCTAAGGAAATTATATGAATAGAGAATAGGTTTATTAAAGTTGAAGAGTTATAAAGACAAGTCAATGACACAGGCCCTGTGCCCTCATCACTAAGTTGTAGTTGAGGCTTCTATTGGTCATACATATTATAATGCATACATATTGAGGTAAAAAGTGAAAACTTTTAGAGTAGGTTAGCGATAACTGAAGGATGCCAGTTTTTCAGGGAGGAGACTGTGCCGAACAGCCGTGCGCCTGCTGATACGAGCACTCCACTTCCGGGGTGTGAGCTTAAAGGCAAGGAGAGAACGGAAGTGGTGCATTTTTCTCTCCTCGCCTGCTCGCTCGCTCTGCACACACACACGCTGACTCAGGTTCAACAGCGTGGTCCTTGGTGATCGGCCTGGTCCTCCGTAATAGCACGTGCTTGACGTAGTTCTCAGCCTCAGAGGTGGCCTTGGGTTTTGGTGAGTTCTATATGGAATATAGACTAAGCTTAGATCTAAGTCTATTTATTTGTATTTCTACTTTCCTATTTCTCTAATCAGCATCACCTTGTTTGTTGGCTAATTAATTCCCAAACAATAAAATCTAAGTAATCCATTTCTAACTAAAGCTCAGAGGTTTCTTTCTCTTACTGGTCTGGGAGATATATAAGGGAAAGGTTAAAGGGGAGTTTAATGCTCTTATATCCAATTTTAAATCTCACAATAAGTACATATATACACATGTACATACATATACATACACCCATCAGTTTTGTGAAATACACGAAAGGCAATGTCAGAAAATAATTACTAATGTTTTTTTTGGGGGGGCCCGCCATTCAAAGGTTTAGTTCAGGAGCTCTGATTGGTCTCTTTCAGAGCCAGGCCAAAGGTACCTTAGAGATAAGGCTTTTTGTGACTACCTCAGTGAAGTAAGAAGAGTAAAACCACACTTATTTGAATATATCTTTCACCTCAGGGGGTCTGTCACTAGACCCTGATGTCATCACGCACAGCATAGCTCATTTTAATATGGACCACATTCAGGTCATGTCAACCAATGATGGTAGCCAATTAGCTTTGATCAGTGTGTAAGAGCCACCTCTATCAGAAGAGGAAAAGAGACTGAGATCATTAGCTGAACACCATTCTGGCTCATTCACTAGGCTTGGAAGGCTGTCTTTGGTGAGTGCTCTCCTCTTAGTACAGAATAGGTAATGTAGAGACAATATGACACCGAGGGCGGGGTTTCAACTTGGGTTAAATGCCACATAGTCACTTCTTTACTACATTTAATGTGATTTAATAAATGGTTAATGCCCCAAACTGGTGCAATGGTCATTAATTTATAAGTAGCAATATTTTACAAACACCAGCCTAGTTCCCCAATAATTTAGACAGAAACAGGCTAGCCCCACAATATTTGAAACAACACAGCAAGGAACATAAAAATACCCGGTTTTAAAGATCTTATTATCTAGTGTAATGTTGGAATGACACCACCTGCTGGAGATTTACTGTGGCAAAGCTCTGCCATGAGGAGAAGGTGACTGAGGGCAAGGCATTCGGCTCTTTGGCATCAGGAAGTGATGTTTGCCTGTGGGAGGAAGAGAGGGCGAGGCTGGTACTCTCGCTCTCTTTTGTCAGGGCGCTGGTGGAGAGTGGAGCTAGAAATGCGCTCTCCCTTTGATAGATGAATCTAGGCTTTTCTCTCTCTCTTCACCAAATTCTTATTCTCCTTAATAAATATTTAAAAGTCTAACTCTTGCTAAAGCTTATAATTTATTGGTGACCACTCATCAGATATTTTAGACAGACTAGCTAGAATTTTAGCCCCTTACACTAGTTAGAGAATATCCCTCCCTAGAACAGTTTAAAATGTGGAAATCATCCTCACCCTCTTTTCTACTATGAAATACAATGTCTTTCTCAGAGATTTAGGTACAGAGATTTAGGACAACATGTCTCTGCCCTTGATTACCTTTGCCCTCCCCAGAAGAAGAAATTATTCAACCAAACATGCAGACACCACTGAAATATCTCTCTAAGCTGCTGTCTTCCTTTGCTTTTGATTTTACTCCCTATCTTAAATATTATCCTCTACTATGTTTCTTCTCCTTTTGCTATTGAAATTCAGTAAGAAAGCTATTTTAAGCAAGAACATTTGCTATTTACACCACTTCCTAGTAAACAAATCATGTCACTATTGATGTAATGTCATATCAATTGCAAAGCTCAGTTCAAAGTCTGAACACTGCAAGTTACACCCTAAATACCTAAATAGATGACTATTTTTTCTGCAATAATAATAAAGGTGAAATATATGCTGCTCTAGGAAATACATACATACACATGTCTAAATTTTCCTAGACTTCAAATCTTTAATCTGTAGCCTTGTCTTATTTTCCCATGAACAGGAAACTAGAGTATAATGTAGGACACAAAGTGGCATTTTGCTTTGCCAAAACTTTTGTTAGAAAGCAAAACAGTGGGGGAAAAAAGATATCTACAGGGAGAAGATGCTGTTATCCTTTTCACCAACATTTGTGCCCCTTTAGTTCAAGTTTTAGATTCTTTAACTATGCAACTTATGCTTTCCTGTGACAAATATAAATATATCTGAATTTTCCTTAAAATGTGTGAATTTTCAACACATAGTTCTTGCCATAAGCCAATACATATTTTGGTACAAATTTGCGTTCCATTTTTAAGTGAAAAAAAATTGAAGAAAATCAAAGAAAATTTTAAAATGAAACCTTATTTTTAGTGCTTTCCTTCAAATCTCTTTTTTATTGACTTTTTGTTTGTTTGTTTGTTGCGGGGCAATGGGGATTAAGTGACTTGCCCATGGTCACACAGCTAGTAAGTGTCAAGTGTCTGAGGCACACAGATTTGAACTCAGGTACTCCGGAATCCAGGGCCGGTGCTTTATCCACTGCACCACCTAGCCGCCCCCTCCTTCAAATCTCTTAATAGCAAAGTGACTCAATAAAGTAGTTTGTTCCAGCAACCAATTGATTTTTTTTTTACGGGGCAATTGGGGTTAAGTGACTTGCCCAGGGTCACACAGCTAGTAAGTGTTAAGTGTCTGAGGCCGGATTTGAACTCAGGTACTTCTGAATCCAGGGCCGGTGCTCTATCCACTGCGCCATCTAGCTGCCCCAACCAATTGATTTTTAAATTCCATAGTCTTAAAGATTGGAAACTTCCTATTTTCTTTCTATTCAAGTTCTGCCTTTACCTGGTCGTGGCCAGTTGGGTGTCCGAGAGTCCTCCACAAAGCATCATGGCAAGTTCTTTTGGCTGCGGCGCAAACAGAACTCTATATGGGACAGTTTAAGTTGCTTTAAAATCTCAGTACTCTAGAAAATTTCTAAGACTATGTATTGCAGAAAAGCTTCTGTCCTGAATTAGTAGAGAGAATTCATCACAGGGAAATCACCATATCCCTCTACTAATGAAATCAAAAGTCTAATCACTATCCTTTTCCTATCTTGCTTTATCTTATTCCTTATTTTGTCTGGTCTCATCAATCTATTGCTATGACATAGATTCAAGCTTCTACCCCATTACCTGGGGCTTGGGCTCTAATCGATAAGCATTCATCTTATTTTAGGAGGTCTTCGACCCAACATGCTGCTCCTTACCACCTCCATCAATAGTTCCTTCTCTTACCTCCCCATCCCACATTCCTCCCCTTTTCCAACTTTAGGTCTAAGAACAAAAATCAGATCAACACTATTATTCTTGCAAAAGACTTGTCAAATCATTTGTTTCAGGACTCCAATTGTCGTCTCCTTTTATTCCTCTGTCCAAAATATCTCCTTCTTGGCCAATATTCCTCTACATATAGTTTCTTTCCCTAATATAATTAAAGAGGGCAGAATTGTTCTGTTGTTCCTCTTTCTATTTGTAGTGTTTAACACTGTGCCTGGCACATAGTACTAAATAAATATATTTCTTCATTCAATTCTTCACTCATTCATTATTTTAATCTTAGATTCCCTTTCCCCACGAAAATGGATTTTAATAGCTATCCTGAAGATTATCAAATATTGTAAAATTATTGATTAAATAATTATCTCTACAAATTAATTTTATTCATATTTTAACAAATATTTCTGAATTTTAATTTTTAAAATAATTGTTGCTTTATTTAAACTGAGAGAGATAAGGTGTTTATCCATATTTTTTCTAAATCAAATTAGTTATATATTATGTGTTCCTCATGAAAGCATAGTCTAAAAACAATGTCTAGATATGATGCAATCAACAGAAAACAATAGGATTAAGGGAAACGTACAGTTTGATACTAACATCATCACTTGAGTATCTGTTAACTGAGCCAAAATATCTTCAAGAAACGATTAAATCTCTGAATCTGCAAAGGGAAGCTAAAAAGACAGAATTTGAACTCTATGATACTTAAAAGTCTATCTCTTTTATAATAAATCTTTTATATAGGTCCATATAGATATTACAAAATGGTTTTAAAAATCAAGTCTGTCAAAATTTAATTTTTTTTCTTTTTTAAACTTTTTCTTTCTTTCTTTCTTTCTTTCTTTCTTTCTTCCTTCCTTCCTTCCTTCCTTCCTTCCTTCCTTCCTTCCTTCCTTCCTTCCTTCCTTCCTTCCTTCCTTTCTTTCTTTCTTTCTTTCTGTGAAGCAATTGGGGTTAAGTGACTTCCCCAGGGCCACACAGCTAGTAAGTGTCAAGTGAATGAGGTCGGATTTGAACTCCGGTCCTCCTGAATCCAGGGCCAGTACTCTGTCCACTGCACCACCTAGCTGCCCCAAAATTTAATTTTAAAATAGGCACAAACTTAATTTTTATTTAGGCCATTTTCTATTGCCCCTAGGGTTATTTTCCTAAGTCCTATAGCCCTCTCATATGCTAGATAACTTTTAAACATAATCATCTTACATTTTAAAGAATATCTAAAAAGGTGGATTTCTCAGAATCAATTCTGCTGTTCACATAAGTGATTTCCTTTTCTGATCCATATGATAAGCAGGAATACTTATTTAAGTAAGAATTACATGGCTAGAAATGTAATAAAATAGATCTAGGCTAGAGTACTTTCTTCCTATAATAATAGACTGCTTTCTACTGGAACCCTGATTTCACTTTATTTTAACATGAGTGGCCCTGGGGGCTACTGACAGAATAATGATAGGGACTATGAAGTCTCTAGAGAAAAAATGGAGAAGGGGAAGGTCAGATTTGATTTCAGTAGATAATATTAAATATTGCTTTCCTATGAGTTTTGATATTGTATCTAAATGAAGAGTGTCGTTCAGAGTAAGTGAACACAAAGCTACATCAAATATTTAATTCCCACAGACAAATGGGTCAAGTCCCAAAGCTGATGGGTTTCTTTTCTTTTCCCCTTTTCTTTTCTTTTCTTTTCTTTTCTTTGGCAGGGCAATGAGGGCTAAGTGACTTGCCCAAGGTCAAACAGCTAGTGTCAAGTGCCTGAGGCTGAATTTGAACTCAGGTCCTCCTGAATGCAGAGCGCTACATAGCTGCCCCCTGCTGATGGTTAACAAATATTGTGACTTTTTATAAAAACTAAGGATTTTTTCACCAGAATGCAAATAAAATGTGTATGTTGTTTTGAAAATTGTTTAACAAATATGGATGTCTAAAAACCATAAAAGAAGGTAAATTCTATTGATTGATAATTTCTATAATGATAATTTCTGAAAAATGAAGATTCCTTTACTTCAAGAATGCATTATTTGGGGTGAAATAATAATAGTACTTAAGACTTCTAAATTTTTTTTATTTCTTAGTTCTCAATTTCTTTCAAAATAATTAAATGCACATAAAATGGGTAGGGAACAATGATTTGGAGAAATTATGAAAATTTTACAGTAGCATCCAAAAATCATAAAATTTTCTCAATCAAAATAATTCTACTCACATAGACAGGTCTGTATAGAGTTAAATCATGTAATCTTACTATGACATACCCATAAAATGAAAATAGCTTTGTCGCCTGAAACCAGCATTTTTGTTACACTTTGATGAATGAATGAATGCATAATTTATTAAGCACCCACTATGTGAAAATCACTGTGCTAAGCCTTGGAGACACAAATAGAAAAGAAATAAAGTCCCTGTTCTCAGGAAGCTCACATTTTTTTCTTTCTTTAGAATTTTATTTTCTAAAATATATGTGAAAACAAATTTTGACATCAATTTTAAAAAACTGTGTTCCAACTTCTTTTCCTCTGTCCCCTCCAAACCCCCACCCCCATGAACTCAAGCAATTCAATATAAGCTATACATGAGTTGTCATGGAAAACATCCCCACATTAGCTAGGTTGTGAGAGAAAACAGTCAAAAAACAAAACTTGACATTAAGGAATTCTGAAAGACAAAAATATGTTTCAATCTGTTTTCAGATGCCATCAGTTCTTTCTCTGTAGATGGATTGCAATTATCATAAATCCTTCAGGGTTATATTGGATCATTTCCTTGCTGAAAATAACAACGTGCTTCCCAGCACATCATCTTACACTACTGCTGTTATTTTGTAGATAGTACATTTAACTCTGCTTCAGTTCATGTAGGTCTTTCCATGCTTTTCTGATAGCATCCTGTTCATCATAACTTTTATATAGTACCTTAAACTTGACAAAGAATTTTCTTCACAATAGCCCAACAAATTAGGTACCATATATTTTGCCATTATAGTCAATCATCATAATGATTTCCCTCCATCCTATTCCCTTCTGCTGCTCACATTCTAGTGGGGGAAAGAACACATATGGAAAGTTTTAGCTTCAAGTCCAATAGATGGAATGACTGCATGGTCCTTAGATGGAAGTTATAATGACTCTTCTATAAAGTAATTTCCATTGATTAAAAATAATCATGTTCTGCTGCAAACTATTTGAACTTTTATTTTCTCCCCTGAGTTACAGCTGTGACTGTAACACCTGCAGAATAGCTAGCTACCAGGATGAAGTCCAACAGAAGTTTCCCTGGATGAAGTCTGAAATCAAGAAACCACAGGCATAGAAGCATCTTTATTCCTGAAGCTTGTGAACCCAGGATCCTGAGATGTCTTTATCAGAGCCTAAGGGAAGATGATATTCAAGGTGGTGGTGGTTGGACTTGTCTGGCACATGGTGCCTCCTGTATCTCCATTAGAATGCCCTGCTGCTTCAGCTAGGCTGAGTTACTTAGCCTAGGAGGGCAGCTTGTGGGCAGTTCCTGAAGTTGACTGGCCCTTTCTTCACAGTAATTGATTCCTAAACAACATGGCTGTGAGGTTGAGGTGGAAGCTGGACCAGCAGTCTTAATGGCAGCAGAGCTCCTCAGCAGTTGGTCAGCAATTATTGTTAGTGATGATGCTCCTTTTCCAGATTGATTTCTCTCCTCAAGGTTGGTTGTGGGAGCTAGGCTAAAAGCAGGTCTGGAGGTTTGAAAAACATTACTATTCCTAAGCCTGTGGGGTTCAGGATTGAGCTATCTATCTGTCTGTCTGTCTGTCTCTCTCCACACATAAACACACATATATGTATACACGTGTACATATACACATATGTGTCTATGTGTGCCTGTATGTATATCTGTACATATGTATACATGTATGTATGGATATATAAATGGCTTCTAACATTCATTCCAGTTTGAAATATATAAGCCTATTTCAGATATTAGAATCCTTGATTGAAGCATTCACACCTTTAAACAGGAACACACTGTTTTTTCTACCCTGGCTTCCTGTCCATTTAGGAATAGATCCTTCATACTAGAACTGTTTTATCGCCTCCTTTCACAGCCACTACATTGCGCTTCTGTTAGCTTCTTTTTTTTCTTTTTTTTTTTGGGGGGGGGTGAGGCAGTTGGGATTAAGTGACTTGCCCAGGGTCACACAGCTAGTAAGTGTTAAGTGTCTGAGGCAGGATTTGAACTCAGGTCCTCCGGACTCCAGGGCCAGTGCTCTATCCACTGCACCACTTAGCTGCCCCCTGTTAGCTTCTGAACGAAAAAACAATTCTTTGTCCTCACTGAGTTTGTCCTTCAGAGTGATTCCCCTAGTGATATCAGGGAAATTCATTTGACATACCTGGTCCCAAATAAGTTACCACCATATACATTTCACATTGAACATGTTGCAAGTTAACATGGAGGGAGGTTTTGACTCTAGTAGAATGCCTACGGGTCTCTTCATAACCTTGCTCTGTTCAAAAGGACAGTAAATGTGCACCTGACAAGCTTGCAGAGCAGAAATAGAGGTGGAGTCAAACAAAAAGACATGACAATGATAGTAATGGGTCTCTCAAGGAAGTAAGGAGAGAGAAAATGCACTTGGGGAAACTGGTAGAAAGGAGAGACTATGGAAAGGGGAGACAAAAAAATGAGAAAGAGAGAGAAGGGGTGGTAACATGCCTAAGAGGCAAAACATGAATACCACCTTCTTTTACCCTTCAGAAGATCATTGTTATATATTATTATCAACTTCTGAGGAACAGTCTCTTTGAGCATCTTGTCTGCTATCTGGCCTGTTCCTTAAAATTTTATTTTCTCTTTTCCCTGTCAGTAATTCCCAGGAAGCTGGCCATAACTCTATTCCTTTTAACACAATTTCTTCCTGATTACTCCCATTAGGACTTACCAAAACAACCAAATAATCTCACTAGGTCTTTGCTCTACCTAAAAGGCTTTGAATTGCCCCATCCTCTCAAGATAGATAATACTATATACTGAGTCTCTCACAAATTTACCTGTGTAAGTGCCACCATACCTGGCTTTAATTATAGATTATATACTAAGAGGAAAAAACTGATTTGAAGTAAGAAAACCTGCATTCAAAGCTCTGCTCCACCACTTACTAAAGGCATGATTTGATAAATATATCACCTCTTTGATTTGATTTTCTCATCTACAAAATGAGGAGACTAATAAAGATGTTCTTTACAATTACTTCCAGTTCTTATTCCTTTGACTATAAATGCTAAAAAGAAAAAGGGAAACACTGTCAAAATTGCATATTGCTGAATTGACTTTGGTACTATTGTCACATTTCTTGGGTATTTTCACTGATTCAGTAACTTTCCATTTTACCAGCTGTTTAGAAATCAAAACAACATGAAGATGACTAGAAATATTAGGTTGAACTTGCTCTGACTTCCTCATCCTTGACTTTCAACTTTCTACATAGAATCCTAGTATGGTGTTGCCTGTAAGACATCTCAGGATCCTGGGTTCACATGATCTGTTCCTGACCTGTAAGGACCTATGATTCCACACTATCTATGCAAAGTGGAAAGAGAACTGACTTGGAAGTCAGAGGACTTGAAAACAAATCCTGACATCTAAAATTTGTATGATATTAAGAAAGTCAATTATTCTCTTTAGGCCTCAGTGTCCTAATTACTAAAACTAAGAGTCTGAATTAAATACCCACTATGTCCCTTTCAGCTCTAGATCTATGATCTATGATCCTCTGATCTCACCATAGCCCCATTTAGTGGTAAATGTTGATAAGCATATGTTACTGTGGATAATAATTTAAATATTGTCTATGTGTTGTTTAAAAATCTAAATGTGGATTCTAATTTGCCCCCCCCCAGTTTTGGGGGGAAACTGGCTAAAATCACTGATAAATTCACTAAGAGTTTAGGCTTTTAAGGTTTATTAAAATATATAAGATGGTAAAGAGAGAGAAAGATTGAGAACAGATTTCTTATGGCATGGAAATCCTAGCCTTCATAACTTCCTACGTGAAGTCCTGCCACCAAACTGATGTCTCAAACCAAAAGAAGAAGAAGCCCTCTGCCAGTGTCTGCTTCCTACTTCATGTCCTCCTTCCAAAAATGGGAGGCTCTTCAAGCTGATTGGCTAGCATCATTCAAATCCATTGGTTCACTGGACTTGAAGGAGGTCTCAAATTAAATTCAAAGTTTTTAGCTTCTGAGAACAATACCTTCTTAAGGGCTAGCCAGATGAGCTTGCAATCTAGATAAGTTGAAGTAGGCTAATCAGCAGTCAATCACTCTCACTTAATTGAATCAGTTTACTCTCCAGGTGGGCCTTTGAGTATCTGTCAAATCCCCTTTTAATCACATCTACTATAGGAAAAAAATGATGCATGCATTTACAAAGTGTCAATCAACAAAACATTCTATAATGCCTATATTCTATCATTTCTATATTGTTCTATAATTTAAATGAAACATAAAGATTATAGAATAATGTAGAAATTATTATAAATAAATACAAGCTGATTTGAGTAGATTTTAGATATTCTAGGAATTCAAAGGAACTTATTATGCAAGATAGTGATATGGTTCTTCAGAGCATTTCACATCTTATTTCAGTAGAGAAATAAGGCAAAGTAAGAGTATTAAAAATATAGACTTTTACTTCCTTGAGAAGTTGGCAGTTAATAAAGGAGACATAATTTCCTGTAATATATCTCCATTGCATATAATACTTGCTGATGGCTTTAGGTAAGTACTGTTTATTATTTTAAGGAAAGTTCCACCTATTCCTAAACTCTCTAGTGTTTTTATTAGGAATGGGTGTTGTATTTTTTCAAAAGCTTTCTCTGCATCTATTGCGATAATCATATGATTTTGGTTGGTTTTCTTTTTGATGTGGTTGATCATGTTAATAGTTTTCCTAGTGTTGAACCAGCCCTGCATTCCTGGTATAAATCCCACCTGGTCATAGTGTATTAAATCTCCTTGCTAATATCTTATTTTAGATTTTAGCATCAATATTCATTAGGGAAATTGGTCTATAATTTTCTTTCTCTGTTTTTGCTTTGCCTGGTTTTGGTATCACCACCATATTTGTGTCATAAAATGAATTTGGTAGAACTCCTTCTTCACCTATTTTTCCAAATAATTTGTATAATATTGGAATTAATTGTTCTTCAAATGTTTGGTAAAATTCACCTGTAAACCCATCTGGCCCTGGGGATTTTTTCTTAGGGAGTTCATTAATGGCTTGTTCAATTTCTTTTTCTACTATGGGTTTATTTAAGGATTTTATTTCCTCTTCAGTTAACCTGGACCATTTGTATTTTTGTAAATATTCATCCATTTCATTTAGATTGTCAAATTTATTGGCATACAGTTGGGCAAAATAATTCCTAATTATTGATTTAATTTCCACTTCATTGGTGGTAACATCACCCTTTTTATTTTTGATACTGGTAATTTGGTTTTCTTCTTTCTTTCTTTTAATCAAATTAACCAATATTTTATCTCTTTTATTGTTTTTTTTTCATAAAACCAGGTCTTAGTTTTATTGATTAATTCTATAGTTGTTTTTTTTTTTGCCTTCAATCTTATTAATTTCTCCTTTGATTTTCAGGATCTCTAGTTTAGTATCTAATTGGGGATTTCTAATTTGTTCTTTTTCTAGCTTTTTAAGTTGCACACCCAATTCATTAATCTCCTCTTTCTCTTTTTTATTCATGTAAGCATTTAGAGCTATAAATTTTCCCCTAAGCACTGCTTTGGCTGCATCCCATAGATTTTGGTATCTTGTCTCATTATTGTCATTCTCTTGGATAAAGTTATTGATTGTTTCTATGATTTCTTGTTTGGCCCATTCATTCTTTAGAATGAAATTATTTAGTTTCCAATTGATTTTCATTCTACTTTTCCCTGGCTCTTTCTTACATGTAATTTTTATTGCATCATGATCTGAGAAGGATGCATTTACTATTTCTGCCTTTCTACATTTGATTATGATGCTTTGGTTCCCTAATACATGGTCAATTTTTGAAAATGTGCCATGTACTGCTGAGAAAAAGGTATATTCCTTTCTATCCTCCTTCAGTTTTTTCCAGACATCTATCATGTCTAACTTTTCTTGTAATCTATTCACCTCTTTCACTTCTTTCTTATTTATTTTTCAGCTAGATTTATCTAATTCTGAGAGGGGGAGATTCAGATCCCCCACTAGTATAGTATTACTGTCTAATTCCTCTTGTAACTCATTTAACTTCTCCCCTAAGACCTTGGATACTATACCACTTGGCGCATACATATTTAATATTGATATTACTTCATTATCTATAGTACCTTTTAGCAAGATGTAGTTTCCTTACTTATCTCTTTTAATGAGATCTATTTTTGCCTGCACTTTGCCTGAGATAAGGATTGCTACCCCTGGTTTTTTTACTTTAGCTAAAGCATAATATATTCTGCTCCAGCCTTTTACCTTTACTCTGTGTGTATCTCTCTGCTTCAAATGTGTAAACAGCATATTGTAGGATTCTGTTTTTTAATCCACTCCGCAATTCACTTCTGTTTTATAGCAGAGTTCATCTCATTCACATTCACAGTTATTATTACTGACTGTCTATTCCCCTCCATTCTATTTACCCCCTTTGTACTTTCCCCACTTCTTTCACCCTATTCCCCCTCACCGATGTTTTACTTCTTTCCCCTGCCTCCCCCAATCTGCCCTCCCTTTTTATCACCCCCTCTCTTTTCTTTACCCTTTTCTCCCTTGCTTTTGTCCTCCCTTCTATCAGTCCCCCCCTTTCCCTTCCCCTTCTGCTTCCCTAAAGAATGAGCTAAGTTTCTTTATCCCAATGAACATATATGTTATTCCCTCTTTGAATCAAATCTAATGAGAGTAGGATTGAAACAATGTTCACCCCTACTTTCTTTCCTTCTATTGTAATAGGTTTTTTCACCTCTTCATATGATAGAATTCATCCCATCCCACCTCCCTTTTCCTCTCCTTCCCATAGACTCCCTTTTTAACCCCTTAATTCTTTTTTTTGTATCATCACATCATAGACAATTTATATTTATACCCTCTGTGTAAAGTCCTCCTCTCTGCCCAAATACATTTACAGTTCTTAAGAGTTATGAGTATTATCTTCCCGTGTAGAGATATAAACCGTTTAACCTATTTGAGTAACCTTTTTTCCCCCTCTGTTTACCTTTTTAAACTTCTCTTGAGTCTTGTATATTAAGATCGAATTTTCTATTCAGTTCTGGTCTTTTCATCAGGAAAGATTGAAAGTCTCCAATGTCATTAAATGTCCATCTTTTCCCCCTGAAAGAGAATGCACATTTTTGCTGGGTAATAGATTCTTGGCTGCAATCCAAGCTCCTTTGCCTTCCGGAATATCATATTCCAAGCCTTGTGGTTCTTTAATGTTGAAGCTGCCAGGTCCTGAGCAATCCTGACTGTGGCTCCATGATATTTAAATTGCTTCTTTCTGGCTGCTTGGAGTATTTTCTCCTTCACCTGATAATTCTGGAATTTGGCTACAATATTCCTTGGAGTTTTCCTTTTGGGGTCTCTTTCAGGAGATGATTGGTAGATTCTTTCAATGATGATTTTATCCTCTGATTCTATGATATCAGGGCAGTTCTCCTTAATAATTTCCTGAAATATGGTGTCTAGATTCTTTTTCTGGTCATGGCTTTCAAGCAGTCCAATGATTCTCAAATTGTCTCTCCTGGATCTGTTTTCCAGATCGGTTGTCTTTCCAATGAGGTATTTCACATTTTCTTCTATTTTTTCATTCTTTTGATTCTGCTTGACTGATTCCTGGTGTCTCATGGATTCCATATGTTCCAACGGTCCCGTTTTAATTTTTAAGGCATTGTTTTCTTCAGTGAGATTATGCACCTTGTTTTCCATTTGGCCAAGTGAATTTTTTAAGGCAGTGTTTTCTTCAATGAGATTATGCACCTTTTTTTCCATTTGGCCAAATGAATTTTTTAAGGCATTGTTTCCTTCAGTGAAATTATGCACTTTTTTCCCATTTGGCCAGTCAATCTTTGTGCTTCCTTTTCCAAGCTGCTGATTCTTTTTTCATAGTTTTCTTGTTTTGCTTTCTTTTCTCTCTCCATTTTTTCTTCCACCTCTCTCAATTGATTTTTAAAATCCTTTTTGAGCTCTTCCAGGAAGGCTTTTTGTTCTTGAGACCAATTTGCTTTTCCTCGTGAGGCTTCACATGTAGGCAATTTGAGGGCATTGTCCTCATCTGAGTTTGCATTGGCTTCTTCCCTATTGATACAGAAGCTCTCAATGGAGAGGGTTCTTTTTTGCTTCTTACTCATTATTGCAGCTTATTTATTTATTTTTTAAGTTGAGGTCTGCTCTGGGGGTACCAGGGTCCCTGTCTTGGGCTTCTTGTGCAGGGGTATAGGTGCTGAGTGACTGGCTTTTTACTCTGAGGCCTTTATAGTGTGTGCAGTTCACCCCCCTGCACTTCCTGTCTGAGCACGCTCAGCCAGGCACCAGATCCCATCTGTCCCATTCGTGGCCCTACAGCTGGCAACCTGCCCTCGCGGCTGGTGCAGATAGGTTTTTCCACTGTCCTTCTTGGCCACCAGATTTTTGAGCCAGGTTCCAGGGGCCTCAGTTTTTCGGCTGTGGCCTGCAGCTCCTGCTGACTTGCCCTGACCCCCTCGGCGCTGGGCTACTGCCCTGCACTGGGCCTCCCTTTTGCCCAAGTCAGACCGACCTTTTCCTGAAGTCTTCTAAATTATCTCTGGTTGGAAGACTGTGTCTCTCTGTCTCTTTGCAGGTTCTGTAGTTTCAGAATCCATCCAGAGGCTTGATTTAATGTTCTTTTTGAGGGAACAGAAGGAGAGCTCAGGCAGCTTGCTGCTTCCTCTCCGCCATCTTGGCTCCGATCCCCAGATTGCTTTTTATAAAAAATTAATCTACATACTTCATAATGAAATATATGAAAAACACATGAACCTTTATTAGTGAAAGTCTAGCTAGTAGTATCAAAGACACAGATATAGTAGTTAATTTTATAACATAAAAAATAAAGCTACACTTCCAACAGTGGAAGAAGAGGTCATATACATATCCTACTTGATGCTATTTTGACAGAGTGAAATAGAAATTACCTAAACAACATTTCATGCATATTTAAAGAGGAAGTAAAGTGCTCTCTGGGATCTGAAACTCTAAGTGCCTTAGTATACCCAATGTGTGCAGTTTAATGGATTTTATTATTAAAAAATAAATTTGGGATTAAACCATATTTTCCCATGGAACAAATATAAATTACACCACTAACGTTAAAGCATTGTCAGTTTACCATTCTGCCTTCTGTCACCAGCAAGAAATATTTGTTCAAGATTAAATAGAAATATGTACCTTTTTGAAAAAAATATTTTTAAAAAATTACAAAGCAACTCTGACATATTTTTTAAAATGACATGATTTTGGGACAAAAATATTTTAACCTAAAATTTATTTTGCCAAAAAGCTTTTTTAAAAAATATGTAAACAAAAATTAACAAATAAACTAGGACATCACGGCCTGATGGGCAGTTTCTTATAAGACAATTCACTAAAAACAGTTACTGGAGTTCCATGTATTAGACTGTAAACTCTATTGTTATTCCTACTAATTTCCTCACTATGTTTCCAAAGGGCTAGTTTAGTGCCTTTCACAAATAGGTGCTTTAATACTTTTTTAAACTGAAATGAAAGACTCTTTCTGTTCTAATTTCACTATTTTGACTAAGAGCAGTACTGATGTTTTTCACTTCTTTCAAAAATATATCATTATTTTGGTCACTGAACATAATGTCTTAATGATTCTTGATACAATAAAGGTGTGACCAAATGAATGAAATAGAACAAACCACATTTTGATAGAATAATCATTAAAGTGTAAATATCTCAAGGGTAGAGATTTTCATTCTTTTTTTTATTCCCATCACCTAACAGCATTTGACCCATTCATATACCTTTAGAAAGTTATCATTGTCTTATGAAATGTGGTTTGTTCTATTTTATTCATTTCTGTTATCCCTACTATTCACTGAAGAACAAGAAGTGACTACAGGGGACTGAGTGCTGTTTTATTTTTATTTGTTTCATGGGTTGTCATGACTAAAGTATTCACTGTCTAATAGCTGATTACTGATGAACTTATCCATACAATTAGGTTGATATTCAGATAGCAGACACAGTCTGCAGAGATAAACCCAAAGCCTTCCATGAAGGGTAGTGTTAGAAAACAATTATTAATAATGGATTCCGGGGCAGCTAGGTGGTGCAGTGGATAAAGCACCGGCCCTGGAGTTCAAATCCGGCCTCAGACACTTAACACTTGCTAGCTGTGTGACCCTGGGCAAGTCACTTAACCCCAATTGCCTCACTAAAAAAAAAAAAAAAAAGGATTCCTTTGGGGAACCTAGAGGTCAGTTCCTCAGTGCTTTCTACCCACCCACCCCACCCCCCACTCCAGAAAGTTCAAATCTTGTCTGGGACAAACCCAAGGGAATAGAAGAAATGGGGCCCAGACTCTTTTGTCTAGGTCAGTGAAGGATTGAGCCTGGATGCCAAACCTAGATAATGGACTTTGCCTTAAGCAACATAAATGAGGGTCTTTCTCTTATGTCATGTGTAGAGTTCATTTTTTGACCACCCTCGTCATGTCAACCAATGGAATTGAATGATGCTAACCAATTAACTTTCATCAAGAGGATAAAAGCTCTTGGAAAAAATCACAAGTACTCTCTCGACATACACTTGGCTCTCCCTCTTAGGACAGCATAGGTCTGGTAGGTCTTCTGGTACACATGTGTGGGCATGCCTATATATATAAATATAAATATAAATATATATATACATATGTATATATACACGTATGTGTTTGTATATGTCTATGTGTATATATGTTTATGTGTGTGTTTGTGTGTGTATACTTTCACATATTTCCTAGTAAAGGTCAATACAGGGTGTGTATCTGTATATATGTGTATGTGTGTATATATGTGTGTGTATATGCATCATACATACACATAACCACCATGCCTGGTAATGGACTATTCCTGTCATCTAAGAACCAGTACAGCTAAGACTGGAGGGTCTCTTTATCACTTGGACTTCAATGTAATCATTTTTTTTATTGTCACAACTATACTCCAATTCCAACTACATAATCATATCATCTTTACACAATTATGTGTGGAATGTTTCAATGTATAGCACATAAATTTTATGAGCCTATACTATGAACAAGGCCTTCTTTGGAAATGCAAGGAAATCTCCTAGTAGATAGAAGAATGAATAAGACATCATATTTTTATATAAGACTGATTGAAATACAAATAACATAAGATAGTACATGCTAAATATCTAGGAAATATAAATGAAGTTCTATGAGAGATCTAAGGGAAGAGAAATCAAATTCAGTCAAAGTGTAGGTAGATCACATCATAAAATAAGAGGTAGCATTTCAACTAATTTTGAAAGATGTATAGGATTTCAAAAAGTGACAATGTAGGAGTGCAGTAGTATATTGAGTAAAGTTTGAGAAAATGCCAAGGATACTTATATTGATTTAAATATTTATATATTCATGATAATGAATGAATGAAAAAGCATTTATTACACATTTACTATGTGTAAGACCCTCTGTTAAGCACAGGGATATATAAAATACAATATGTTAGATAATCACTTTCCTCAAGAAACTTACATTCTAATAACAAAAGAAACTGATATGAGGAAGTGATAGACAGAATAGGGTGCTTTTGTCTGGGAAGTGACAAAAAGGATGAGAAGAGTCATAAGGTAGTTGACTGAGATCTACTTTCCAAATCCCTGGTGTTAAAGTACTTACTAAATGTCAACTCATGTATCATACTCATCTCTTTACTTTTCTATAGGAAGTGCATGATTCTTCCCATTTTCCAAGTCAAATAATAGTTTATCTTTCAACACATGATAAATGGATAACTTTCTTGTGTAATATAGAAAGTTCATTAATGTCTAAATTATGAAAGAGGTACTAATATGTCTTCATTAGTCAAGTGAAATTAGTCAAGCCTACTATGAAGATATACTCAGTACCTACCTGACTTCAAGGACATGTAATTTCATGATGCTGAGTTTCTAGAATAATATACAAATTATTTTGATATTGTCTTTAATGATATTTAAATAATTATTTTAAAGTACATATGTATAAAATATTAATATATCAACTACTTTTGAGGAGGTATAGAATGAAAGAAGATAGAAAATAGAATAAATATCAAGGGAAGGGAAAGGATGGTGGGCAATACAGTTCACAATAATAGTAACTGTGAAAATAATTTGAAGCATTCTCTGATGGGCCTCATTTCTCAAACACATAGAGAACTGAGTCAAATTTGTAAAAATGATAGCCATTCCCCAATCAATAGATGATCAAAAGACATGAAGTTTTCAGATTAAATAATCAAAGCCACCTATAGCCATATGAAAGTGTATATATATATATATATATATATATATATATATATATATATATATATGTATATATATATGTATGTATATGTATATATGCATGTGCCAATAAAATTGATGAGGTTCATGATATAGATAGTTATCTACAAAATGTATAGTGCTTATAGTAATAGGATTTAAATAACCCTATCTCCTGGGGGAAAGGGGATGGATTTATAAGAAGGGAATGGATTTATAACAAACATTCAAAGAAACAACTCATTGCATTATTTAGATAATCTTTAATGATGCTATCCAGGGGCAAGGGCAGGGGCAGGGGCAGAGTAGATGGGAGGAAGAAAAATAGGCCTCTGTAATTGAAAAACATTTAATTTGTTTAAAAATAAACATTTTGTAGTTAGGGATGGTTTGTAAAAGGTTTTTAGACTTGCCACTGGAATTTATTGTGCCCTCTGAGTCACCCTTCTCTATCTTTTACAGTAATGCTTCTCCATCCCTCAGTACAATAGAGGCAATGCAGGGGATGCTCTGCATGGCCAACCTGCAGCTTGTGTCATCTTTGCCCCCAGCTTCCAGCTTTCGGGCCTGGTGGGTATCAGAGGCATACCGTGGCAGTAGTGCCTCCACTAGTGAAAAGGGTGTTGGCCCCTCACCCAGCCAGGGGACTATGAAGAAGCGGACTGCCAAGCAACTGGATAACCACAGCACAGAGGGTGAAAAGGGAGAGGTCTTCACACATGAGCCAGAGAACAGGGGAAACAGATTCAAGGATGAGGAGTATCGTAAGGATAGTATCCCATTACCTAGTTCTTACTATCCCTTCCCTGAATACTTCTAGTAAGTTCAGCATTCTTTCAAGCCAACTTGTTTGAACTGATAAGACATTGTTTTTCCATTAGAAGGGAAAACATGTTTATTTAAGACCTACCAAGTGCTGGCTTAATTTGTAGGCTATTTACAATGAGGACTGGGTCACACTTGCCAATAGGTAGTCCTGAGGACAGGGAAGATTATTTTGTGTACAAGCAAGTTGTTTAGGGACTTGGGAAGTTTATGAAGATTGTCCTGGCACCCTTTCACAGTGAATGTGCAGACCTTCCATTCTCCAGTCATCTTTCTATTCCCCATCCTCTAACCTCATGTCTCATGCTCATTCTTTGATTCTTCTAATTACGATAGTCCTTGTTGATAGCCCATAACAGAAACAAGATAATGATCCAAGATGCTTTGTGCTATGAAACTTTTATGTTAAAATATATCTTGAAAAATGTAAAAGCTTTAAGACTCAAAAGTAAAGGAAACACAGTGGAGGTGTGTGTATTTACTTGAATTGTATTTTTAAAATAGGAGAACAGGGGCAGCTAGGTGGCACAGTGGATAGAACACCAGCCCTAGAGTCAGGAGGACCTGAGTTCAAATTTGACCTCAGACACTTGACGCTTACTACCTGTGTGACCCTAGGCAAGTCACTTCGCCCCAACTGCCTCTCCAAAAAAGCCCCCAAACCCCAATAATTGCCCTGCAAAATCTCACACAATACACAAAACAAATAAAATAGGAGAATCATTTTAATATATGGGAAAATAAAATAAAGTATATGAAGAAAAAAATAGGCGAATGAACCAATGAAATAGGAGAGATTGACAAAGGGACAGGGTAGGATCACTAGTGATGTGAGATAGCCCCAGAAGTGCAAGACCAAGTCCACAGGTAGAGGGATTAGTCTTGGCAAAGTAGAAAGTCACATCATTTTCCAAGGTAGTTGAGAAAGAAAACAAGACCAACAAGGACTAGAGGGGCAGCTAGGTGGTGCAGTGAATAAAGCACCGGCCCTGGATTCAGGAGTTCCTGAGTTCAAGTCTGGCCTCAGACACTTGACACTTACCAGCTGTGTGACCCTGGGCAAGTCACTTAATCCCCATTGCCCTGCAAAAAACCAAAACAAATCAAAACAAGGACTAGAGAGGTGTTGAGGCATAGACAGGGAGATTTTTCTCATCTGATAGTACCAGAAACGTTTGAAGAAAGTAGTGGATGAGGATATCTTCTAAGAATATATGTGGGGATTGTGGACAGAAGATAGTTTATATAGCATTGGTGAATAGTGTAATGTAGACTCGGTGTGAATTAAGTAACAGGATTGCCATGTACTCTTGGAGGTCTGCCCGTTAAAGATGCAATTTTAGAGAGGTTCAGATTACAATCCTTCCTCTGTCAGTTTTTCAGTCAGAAACTGCAGTAGGGTATGGCAGCATCAATACATCCTTTCTTGGTGTGCTTCTCAGCTAGGCAAGTTTATGTGTATTTCTTTGAGAGTTATTTGTATGTCTGTAGTGTATTCTGTAGGCATAGGTGTATATTGGTCAAAACAAAACAAAACAAAACAAAAAACCCTTTTGTTTGTGTGTCATTTGTATATGTTTAATCTTTTAATATTTGGATTTTGTGATAGGATCACAAAATTAGATTTAGTCATTTTGTTTGAACATGTTAGCCTTCTGATGTGCATGTGTATATGGAAGGTGTGTGTGTGTGTGTGTGTGTGTGTGTGTGTGTGTGTAGCTATTGTATATTTGAGTATGCCTCTCTTTGTCTAGCTAGTAATGAAGGTGCTTTTCCCCTCTTGGTAGTGTACCGAGAGTCAGATGAGGATGATTCTGTTTCAAAACTGAGACCAAAGAAGAAGAAGAAGAGGAGTGCAGATGATGCTCCATGGATTCCTAAAGGTAATGTAGTGCACTGTCCCCAATCTCTTCATCATGGACAAAGGACAGTTTTGGGGAAGATGGATGAGAAGAAAATCCTTTCCTTATGTCTTAATTTCAGAATGTGGGCATAGGGCGGGATGGAGGTGAGGAAGGAAATCATTAAAGAGGAGGTAGCATTTGAGTTCAGCCTGGAAGGATGAGCTCCCTGCAGTATTTCTAGGGTATAGGGTATATATTCCAGTGTCTCCTCTTTTGACTATACATAGTACTTGCAAAGATTTCCTATTGATTTCAAGGGAGGAAGCATCCTCTGAAGGTGGGAATAAAATATGATAAGCACCATGACCAGGTCAAAAGGACCTGAGTTCAAATGCAGTTTTAGTCACTTACTAGTTGTGTGACCTGATTGCTTCAAAAAAAAAACCACATGATAATAAGGCCATAGAATCTCAGTGCCATCTGTTTCAACTTATGTATGGAAAATTAAATATGAACAAGGTGATATTCCTTATTAAAAAACTGAACATCAAAGACCCACTGACTCTGTTGCTACAAGAGATAGACTCTGGAGGAAGACAGCCAACAACAACAACAACAATAACAATAAATAGTAGTAGTATTTACAAGGCATTTTAAGGTTTGCAAATACTTTACAGATATTATTTGATTTTATCTTTACAATAGCATGCAAAGTTGGTGCTATTACTAGCTCCATTTTACTGGTGAGGAAACTGAGGCAAATAGAGGCTGTTTTACTCATGGTCACAAAACTAGAGAGTGTATGTGAAACTCAGATCTTCTTGATTCCTTGTGCCACATGCTCTTGGGTAATTCATTGTTTGATAAGGGAGATAAGCCATAAAACCTATGTTCCAAGTGGAGCTTGATAACAAGGCTACATTTTGTTTGTTTTACTTTTCTCCCATTAAGTATTATTTTCCCAAATTACATGTAAATACAAATTTTGATATTAAATTTATTTTTTTAAATGCTACATTTTATTTGAATAGAACAGGACTGGATAAAAGGGGGACATCATGGTCAAAGTAACATTGTGTATGTATACATACATAAATTTGTATATATGTTTACATTTGCTTTCTATTTATGCCTTTTTTAACATCATGGTTATTTCCCATTCTTCCTTTATTAATTACTGTTAATGTGTGTTAAACACATTAAAATTGGGGTGCTAGGAATATAAGTACAAGGAATGAAACAATCCCTAACCACAAGGAGCTTATGTTCTATTTGTAGAGATGGCAAATACATATAAAATGGACAGTGTGTAGGATGCATTGGAGTGGGAAGAGATTTAAGGCTAGAAGACATGTAACAATATAGGCAAGAGGTAATGAGTAGCAATTATGTTTTTGGGTTTTTTTTGCGGGGTAATGTTGGAATTTTGCACTTACCATGATCTGTGTGTATCCAACTCATTTTATAAGTCCAAGCCATAGCACAAAGTATCATGGAGACATCCCAGATTGCAACATTGCCACCAATTGGACTTAATAACAACCAGGCGGTCTGCTCTCAGGTACATTCTTAACACACGGTCATACCACAGTGCTGACTGTGACACTGATCACTTGTTAGTTTGTTGTAAAGTGCAGGGGGCAGCTAGATGGCGCAGTGGATAAAGCACCGGCCCTGGATTCAGGAGTACCTGAGTTCAAATCCAGTCTCAGACACTTGACACTTACTAGCTGTGTGACTGTGGGCAAGTCACTTAACCCCCATTGCCCTGCAAAAAAAAAAAAATCTATTGTTGTAAAGTGCAGCTCTGGCCCAAAACATTGCATCACCTTAAACCCACAGGGCGATCTCATATTGACACTAGCAAGGTGGATCAATTTTTGAGATCTCTTATTGATTGTGTCTTCTTCTGCTACATCAGCTGCTGAAAAATGTTAACAGATACATAAGAGTGTCCACAGACTTGCTCTTGATGTCTTTGGGAAGAGAAGTGCTCCAAGGCACACAACTTCCAAGCATCTACACGCTACTGAAACAATGACAGCTGCATTGACTTGGTCATGTGCACCACATGCAAGATGGGTGCATTCCTAAAGACGTACTCTATGGCGAGTTAGCCTCAGGCCAAAGACCTGCTGGATGCCCCCAGCTTTGCTACAGAGATGTATGCAAGCAAGACTTGAGGGCTCTGGGAATAGACACCAGCAGCTGGGATTAGATAGTCAAGGACTGCGCCCAGTAGAGTTCAGTACTCAGGAGCAGCTTGCGTGCAGCTGAGGAAGAAAAACAAATGAGACACAGGAACCAAGGGGGAACAGAGAGCACAGTTTTCCGATGTCCTCATTGCCGGCAGGAGCTGCAGCTCCTGTATCAAACTGCACAGCCACACTGTGGCCTGTGGCTCTTCAAGGTGCTGATCCATGGCTGTCCGTGACTGGTGGAAGCCTATTAATGTGGGCTAAGTGACTTGCCCAGGGTCACACAACCAGTAAGTGTCAAGTGTCTGAGACTGGACCTGAACTCAGGTCCTCCTGAATCCAGGGCTGGTGCCCCATCCACTGTGCCACCTAGCTGCCCCCAGTAGCAGTTATGTTTGGATGTAAAAAGATGCTGTGAAGTTAGACTTGGCAAAATTTAGCCAGTGATTTTATGTGTAGAGTAAAGGTGAGTTGAAAATAATTTTGAAGTTCTAAAACTGGTCCCCGGGTGGGATGATAGTGCCTTCACACACACACACACACACACACACACACACACACATATATACTTAAAGCTATAGATGTTGATAAAGTTCCCAAGGAAAAGAGTGTAGAGAGAGAATAGGGGTGCTATGGAATACCCATAGATGGCAGAACTTGCAATGGAGACTGATAGAAGTGGTAAGATGGTAAGAGGCAGTGAGGTAGTGCAATGGATGGAATGCCAAGTTGGGAATCAGGAAGACTGAATTCAAATCCAGCCTCAGACACTTACTGGCTGTGTGACCTTGGGCAAGTTACTTAACCCTGTTTGCCTCAGTTTCCTCATCTGTACAATCATCTGGAGAAGGAAATGGCAAAACACTCCAGTACCTCTGCCAAGAAAACTGCAAATGGGGTCACATAGAGTCGGACATGATTGAACAACAATGAGAAGAAGTTACCTGTCAGGCCTATGGGTAAAAGAAGAGTTTATAACCAAAGTAGGGAAAAAGAGATACAAAGAAGGTAAAATTAATCATTTTTACAACATAAAATTTAAAAGTTTCCATAAATAAAACAATTAAGATAAGAAGAACAGCAGGAAACCGGGGAGGGGGATCTTTGCGGCCAGTTTCTCTGATAAAAGTCTAATTTCTAAGAGACAGAGGGAACTCAGTCAAATTCACACTCAAAAGAGCCATTACCCAATTGATAAATGGATAAGGCATATGACTTGTCAGTTTTCAGAGGAAGAACTACAAGTCCTTAGTAGATATCTAAAAAAATGTTCTAAATCATGAATAATTAGAGAGGTACAATTTAAAACAATACACCAGTAGATTTCCTGTAGGCACCTCCAAACATGTTTAAAATAACTCCTCCTCTTTGAATACTATCTCTACGATCATTGGTGAATGAACTACTTTGACAATTCCCTCATCTGTGAAATGGGGATAACTATATTATGTGCTTAGCCATGTTATGGGGAGGATCAGTTTGCAAACTCTGAAACAATCCAATAATTATCCAATAGTTCATTCCTTCATATCTCCCATGTAATTAGATGCCAAAATTGTCCATTGCACATCTCAATTTCTTCCCCACTGAAGATAGCCAACCTCTCTAAAAAGAAGCTAAATAGACAAATATCTAGTATTTGGATGTTGGACAAGACAAGTGACTTTACTCACTGTGATCTAGGCAACCTTCAGTGGTAGAGGTATTTTCTTTATCTGGGAGTTTTCTTGTTCAGTAAAATCAAAGGTCCAGTTCCTATTCCCACCCTTATTCCTATTCTAAATCATTAGCCTGTGCATGTTACTTTTCTGCTCAAAACATCCTGGTGGCACAATCCTATGGGGAAAAAATTTTAAATTTCCCAGCTTCTGGACTTTGTTTTCCACTTATATGACATGACATTTCACATTCACTCCTCTCCTTAATGTACTCCCATGGCAAGCTAAGCCAATATGACTCCCACCTCTGTATCTTTGCATAGATTGCATTGTCCCATAGATGAACCAAAATCCTTCTTAACTTGCTCCCATCCAAGAACTTACAATGTTTGGGGATTGTAAAAACAAGAGAGCACATGGGTGACTACAAATAGACTATGCACTATCTGTCCTTTAATTCAGTAACTAGGAGGAAAGGCAGTGAGCTCCCAAACTCATGACACGATCGCTCAAAAAAACATCCAAATAACACCATAGGAAAATGCCCAGAGCAGCAAAAGTCACAGAAGAATGTGCTGAAATCATCTTCTAACCAAGAACAGCTTGGAAGGTCAGAAGGAGGGAGCTGCTGTGCTAACAAAGGAGTCAAGCCCAACCCCACAGTCACCCTGATGCAGATCCAGTCCCAGGAGGGCCTCACCAGAGAAGGAAACCCCCAGAACCTCTGAATCAGCTGAAGCACCACTGTCGTCTGGAACTAAGCTCACAGTCTGGTGAGAGGGCTGAGCCCTGGACAGGGAGGAGAATACAGGGGTCTATGCTGGTGCTGAAGCAGAACTTGGGTTTTTCACCCCTGCTGAGAACCAGGAGGTAGGCTTGAGTAACAGTGATTCTCCTTAAATTATATCACCTGGGACTTCTTAAGCTTGGGATACTGCAGCCTGGAAATAGT